>NC_091752.1:71135099-71172599 GCF_043380555.1 Nothobranchius furzeri
GGTGAAGCGTCGTGGTGAAGCGTCGTGGTAATGCGTCGTGGTAATGCGTGGTGGTGAAGCGTGGTGGTGAAGCGACGTGGTGAAGCGTCGTGGTGATGCGTCGTGGTGAAGCGTCGTGGTGAAGCGTCGTGGTGAAGCGTC
This sequence comes from Nothobranchius furzeri, assembly GCF_043380555.1. Taxonomy (NCBI): domain Eukaryota; kingdom Metazoa; phylum Chordata; class Actinopteri; order Cyprinodontiformes; family Nothobranchiidae; genus Nothobranchius; species Nothobranchius furzeri. Next base: position 71,135,241 of record NC_091752.1, read on the forward strand.
GTGGTGAAGCGTCGTGGTGAAGCGTGGTGGTGAAGCGTGGTGGTGAAGCGTGGTGGTGAAGCGTGGTGGTGAAGCGTGGTGGTGAAGCGTGGTGGTGAAGCGTGGTGGTGAAGCGTCGTGGTGAAGCATGGTGGTGAAGCGTGGTGGTGAAGCGTGGTGGTGAAGCGTGGTGGTGATGCGTCGTGGTGATGCGTCGTGGTGATGCGTGGTGGTGATGCGTCGTGGTGAAGCGTGGTGGTGATGCGTCGTGGTGATGCGTCGTGGTGAAGCGTCGTGGTGAAGCGTCGTGGTAATGCGTCGTGGTGAAGCGTGGTGGTGAAGCGTTGTGGTGAAGCGTTGTGGTGAAGAGTGGTGGTGTAAAGCGAGCGTGCCCTTTTACGGGTTCCGTTAGATCCTTAGATTTCGCTGCTTTTTCAGGGAGGTTGAGGCCGCGGTGAGTGTTATTGTACCAGATCCTGGTTTGGACTTCCTCAGTTAGAACTTGTTTTCTATTTTAAAGGTTGGAATGGAATTCCCGTACTTGTTCTCCTGCATCAACACACTTTCCTTTCATTCCTGTTATCCAGTGGTTTTGGATGCTGAGGCGAAAGTTCAGAGGAGGCCGTCCAGCTGACTATTATTTGGGTCCTATCAGGATTAATTTGCGCCTCTGTCAGCATTGTGGGCGGTGGTAACTAGAAAATGATTCCTGTTAGTTAATCAGGCTAACATGGATTTATCAATTAATCTAATTGATCCACCCACAACATTTTCTTTGGGTTTCTCTACACCACATATGTCAGACTCAAGGCCTGTGGGCCAGATGCAGCCCACGGAGCATTTTTATGTGGCCCGCGAGATAAATATCAAAAATATATTAAAACTGGCCCGCTGGCCGATTTTACCGCAAAGACTACAACTCCCATGATGCTTTGCGGCACCAGCGCGGCGCAGACGCGCCCCCTCCTTTGTGTTTTTTCAGCGCCGAGGCAGTCAGAGGTAGTTGGGTTTCTGCAGCTCCGCTGTCTTGGACAAACTACACTCCTCTCACTCAGCGCCGAGTTCACTCAGCTGTTTTCTGACGTTGAAGCCCAGAAACGGAGATTCTAGCCGCTCAGTAATGTGTTCACGACTGAAAGACAAAGTTTTCCAACTAACGTCCAGACAGAGCTGATATAACTCCAGCGAGCAGCGACACGCTCAAACCAGCATGACTCTGTGGCTGCTGTAGTTTTTATTTTTCCTCCCCGACACACAACAACGTGGTCAAGCTGCTCAGACATGTTCATCAGCACAAACCTATGTGAGCTCCTGTTGTCATCTAATGTTGTCATTATTATGATGAAGATGAACAAAACAACAGGAGTCTCCTCCTCAGCTCAGATCAACCCCATGATGCAGGTATCTGGCTGGAACAGGTGAGCATCACAGTAAACCAGTGGAGCAAACTGAGCTTTAAATATGTTGGTTTGATGCTCTTTTTCTGCTCCAAAACATGAAAGTTAACAGGTGAGATGTTGCATTTTCATTTAAGATCAAATGATATTTTTATTTTGTTGTTGGCCCGTGAGAAAAGATTTAACCTACAGTAAACAGGAAGTGGAAAGGCTGCAGATAGATGAATAGAATAGAAAATCCCTTTATTGTTCCTCAGTGGGGAAAGCTAGACGTCACAGCAGCGATGACACGTATTACAGGAGAAGAAAGGAGAATTAAAAAATAAGAAAAATGAATAAACAAGAAAACATAAATCCTGAATAGATTTTAAAAATGCTGATTATACCACAAGTAATGAATACCACTGATGCCTTTTATTTAAAACTGACTTGCTCGTGTGTAATTTGGTTATTCCACATTCAGTGTTAATGCAGAAATAAGTTTGTTTCCAAAATAAAAGGTTCTAAATTGCATAAATGTTGATAAAGAAAATGTGCAAATTTGCGTCACTTTTTCAAAAATATTAAGTTTGGCCCTCGACTCCGTCCCAGAGTTTCATTTCGGCCCCGTGTGAGTTTGAGTTTGACACCCCATGTCTAGCATGTTCATGTTACAAGCACTTTTTCAGCGTGACACATTTTGCATTACATATATCAGTTAACCTCAAGACAGCTAAACAATGTGATCATTTGTCATTTGGAAGATGGTTTCAGGTCCACCCAAAGTTCAAACTTCCTGAAAGAGAGCATCACATCCTGTGATGCTTTCTTCAGTTGGGTCACTTCCTGTCTTCACCTGCCTCGATTCCACTCGCATCAGCAGGCTCCGCTTTGCTTCCCATGTAGCCGGCTCCCATTGTGTCCTCTTCCTCTGTGGCCTCCTTTATCACCTTCTGTGGTTCTGACATGAGGGAGCTTGCAACAGGTGAGGGGTTGTGGTGAGTCGTGGTGAAGAGTCATGGTGAGTCGTCGCAGTGAGGCGTCGTGGTGAGGCGTCACGGTGGAGCGTCGTTGAAGAGTCGTGGTGGAGCGTCGTTGTGAAGAGTCGTCGCGGTGAAGAGTCGTGGTGAGGTGTCGCGGACAAGCGTCGTGGTGGAGCGTCGTTGTGAAGAGTCTTCGTGGTGAAGCGTCATGGTGAAGCGTCGTGGTGAGGTGTCGTGGTGAAGCGTCGTGGTGAGATGTCGTGGTGAAGCGTCGTGGTGAAGTGTCGTGGTGAAGCGTCGCGGTGAGGCGTCGCGGTGAGGTGTCGTGGTGAAGCGTCGCGGTGAAGCGTCGTGGTGAAGCGTCGCGGTGAGGTGTCGTGGTGAAGCGTAGGGACGCAGCGCTTCAGCTCCGGTGGGAACGCACCATCCACTAACACGGATGTCACGGGTCTCGGACTCGGGCAACTCTGGGACTTTTGGTGAGAAGCCCACTCCTTTTGGAGCTCTACAGCTCAGCCAGACTTCCCAGCAGGAGCATCATTAGTTTTAACTGGTCACTGACTTTTCTTTTATTTCTTTTATGGTTTTTCACAATTAAAGTTCAGGTTTTTAGAGATTCATTCGTTGGCACATCTAATCATTCATTTGAGCACAAAAGTGAAATATTTAATTGTGTCCTCCCTGAGGTGCCCTTGGGCTCAGATGCGGAAGCAGTTCTTCAGCTCTGGGGTCAACAGGAGGTCACTGGATGCCATAGAGAGGGCAGCCTTCTTCGTGACCTTGGACGACGAGGAGCAAGGAATGAAAGGAGACGACCCGGCTGGAAACCTGGACCGCTACGCCAAGTCTCTGCTCCATGGAAAGTGTTATGATAGGTGAGGTTACAGAGGAAATGAAGACCTGGTGGTATTTTATCGGTTCTTGGCAAGAAAATGTGCATCTAGACCGTAACGTTAAGGGCACACGTTAGGACTTTTAAGAGTTTATATGGTTCTGTGGTCAATTCAAATGTTTGTTCACTACATCTGAGGGATCTCAGCAACTTTATTCCTGACATTTTCAGTTTCTTCCAGAATGAGCCATTTGAATGCTTTTTGAAGCCACACCCACCAATCTGCTGATGATTATCGGCCATGAAAATGGGAAGTTAGGGGTCACATTCCGGTTTTTGCTACCAGTGGTGGTGTGGTTAAAGCACCGTGTCACATCCTGACACACACACACACACACACACACACACACACACACACACACACACGCACACGTTTATACGCAAATTTAAAATCCCGTAAAAAACCAAATCCTGAGCCGAGCTGGTTGATGCTCAGCTGGGATGGAAGCACAAAGTCATTAACTAAAAGTTCTCCTTCAACTCGCCAACTTGACACGCTGTCCAAGGTCGTTAACGGCCTCCTGGGCTGGGCCGGGCCGAGCCACTCAGAGAGGTGTGGGATGTTGTTCTATGCATCACAGACAGAAACTGATGGGTGGCAGGATAGATCCACTTTAGGGGTAGGGTTGGGGTTTACCGGGACAAAAACCGGGTAACGGCACGTTGCCTGGGGTGGTGTGTCCTGTAATGCTGAGAACATCAACTAGTCGAGTGTGGACTCACCTTGGAAGGGCTGTAGTTGGATCTGGGCGAAGGTGTATGGGTACATTTTGTCCGTTGTTTCTACGTTCAGAAACTTCTCGGCTGAATTTTCGGGACAATAAACACATTTTCATCCTTGTCGCCCCTTTCTCCATTTAGGTGGTTTGATAAATCCTTTTCCATCGTGATCTACAAAAACGGGAAGAACGGTCTCAACGCAGAGCACTCATGGGCCGACGCTCCGACAGTGGCTCACCTTTGGGAGGTGCGTTTCTTTACATGCTGGCTAAACGATAAAAGTACGATAAACGGCTTCTCACATGTCATCGATGTGTCTGAAAACTCACCGAAACTCTTTCTGGCAGTAACAGTTCTAGGTCTGAGACGAGGGAGGGAAACGGTCATTTAGAGTAAATACTTGCTGTGTGTTTGTTTAATTATCCCTGGAACTCGGCGTGAAAAGGTCGTGAGGTCGATTTAGGCTTTCTAACAGAACCCTAACCCCAGACTCAGTCCCACTCTAATCAGCTAACGAACCCCAACCCTCACCTGAGCCACCTGTTCAGAGCTTTTGCTTTCAAACACCGGCAGGTTCTGTTCAGAGGAACTGTTTCCTGTTCAGTTTCCAGCTGTTGGTCTTTCCAGTCCGTGGCTGAGAAGAGACCACTGATGGATCTCTCGTTTTAGTACACCTTGGCCACAGACGCCTTCCATCTGGGCTACACACAAGATGGACACTGTAAAGGCGAGGTCGAGCGCTCGCTGCCCCCACCTCAGAGGCTTGCCTGGGACATCCCTCCAGAGGTACCTGTCTCACCTTTTGTATCCTCTTGTGCTGCCATGTCGGTCTCCGCTGCCTCTATAAACATTTGTTTAACTGTCAGATTTTGGTTTCAGGAATCGGATTCTCCTATAAGCCGTTTGAAAAAGTCCCTTATTGTGATGTCACAATAAGGAAACTTAGCATAGCACCACGCTGACCTGTCGAAACTTAGGGAGGCTTCTGCTCTGGATGTGGAGGAAGGGTGGCTCTACTCAGAGCTCTATGCTTCATAGCAGCCAATCAGGGGCTGAGTGGGCGTGGTCAGTAACAGCTGATTTGCAGAGTAACAGAGCCCTAAAACAGCTGAAAGAAGCTGCTGACATCTCTTCATGCAGAGAGCTTCAGGAACACACCGGAGTCCCAAAGAGGAGGGCATCAAGGAAACGTGCAAAAGAAGTTACTTTTGTTTTCATCTTAGAACGTTCTGAGATTGTTTAGGATGGATCTTTTTATGAATACATTGATTTGTACTCCTAAAAATAGATAAAATAGACATAATAGCCTGAACATAAAGTGTCTCTACACCAACAGCCTACTGGAGAGGCAACACTTGTCACCCAGGAAATGAAACCGGGTCACACACGAGTTTCAGATAAAGTTCACCGAGTCATGAGCAGAAGTTCCCCTCTGGTCGTGTTTCTGATTGTTTCTGTCTGTTAGCTTCAGGCTCAAGTCTGCCGCTCCCTGGCTGTTGCCCAGGCACTAGCAGCAGACGTGGACTGCCACGTGTTTCCTTTCAGAGAGTTTGGAAAGGGTCGGATCAAGAAGTGCCGCGTCAGCCCTGACGCCTTCATACAGATCAGCTTACAGCTGGCGCACTACAGGGTAAATTCGCTCTCTCTCTCTCTCTCTCTCTCTCTCTCTCTCTCTCTTTTGCTCTCGCGCTCTCTCTCTAGCGCTCTCTTGCGCTCTCTCTCTCTTTTGCTCTCTCTCTCTCTCTCTCTTTTGCTCTCGCGCTCTCTCTCTCTGGCGCTCTCTCTCACTCTCTCGCTCTCTCACTCTCTCATGCGCTCTCTCTCTCTCTCTCTCTCTTTTGCTCTCGCGCTCTCTCTCTCTCTCTCTCTCTCTCTCTTTTGCTCTCGCTCTCTCTCTCTAGCGCTCTTTCGCGCTCTCTCTCTTTTGCTCTCTCTCTCTCTTTTGCTCTCGCACTCTCTCTCTCTTTTGCTCTCTCTCTCTCTTTTGCTCTCGCGCTCTCTCTCTCTGGCGCTCTCTCTCGCGCTCTCTCTCTCTCTTTTGCTCTCTCTCTCTCTTTTGCTCTTGCGCTCTCTCTCTTGCGCTCTCTCTCTCTCTTTTGCTCTCGCGCTCTCTCTCTCTCTCTTTTGCTCTCGCGCTCTCTCTCTGGCGCTCTCTCTGGCGCTCTCTCTCTCGCGCTCTCTCTCTTTTGCTCTCTCTCTCTTTTGCTCTTGCGCTCTCTCTCTCTGGCGCTCTCTCTCGCGCTCTCTCTCTCTCTTTTGCTCTCTCTCTCTCTTTTGCTCTCGCGCTCTCTCTCTCTTGCGCTCTCTCTCTCTCATTTGCTCTCTAGCGCTCTCTCTCTCTTTTGCTCTCGCACTCTCTCTAGCGCTCTCTCACGCTCTCTCTCTCTCTTTTGCTCTCTCTCTCTTTTGCTCTTGCGCTCTCTCTCGCGCGCTCTCTCACTCTCTCGCTCTCTCTCTCTCTTTTGCTCTTGCACTCTCTCTAGCGCTCTCTCTCTCTCTTTTGCTCTCGCGCTCTCTCTAGCGCTCTCTCGCACTCTCTCTCTCTCTCTTTTGCTCTCTCTCTCTCTTTTGCTCTCACGCTCTCTCTCTCTAGCGCTCTCTCTCTCGCGCTCTCTCTTGCTCTCTCACTCTCTCTCGTGCTCTCTTGCGCTCTCTCTCTCTCATTTGCTCTCTAGTGCTCTTTCACGCACGCTCTCTCACTCTCTCGTGCTCTCTCTATCTCTCCCTCTCTCTCTCTCTTGCGCTCGCGCTCTCTCTCTCTCTCGATCTCTCTCTAGCGCTCTCTCGCTTGCGCTCTCTCTCACTCTCTCGCTCTCTTGCGCTCTCTCTCTCTCGCTCTCTCTCTCTTGTGCTCTCTCTCTCTCGCTCTCTCTCTCTTGTGCTCTCTCTCTCTCGCACTCTCTCTCTCACGCTCTTTCTCTCACTCTCTCTCTCTCTCTCTCTCTCTCTTTTGCTCTCGCGCTCTCTCTCTAGCGCTCTTTCGCGCTCTCTCTCTTTTGCTCTCTCTCTCTCTTTTGCCCTCGCACTCTCTCTGGCGCTCTCTCTCGCTCTCTCACTCTCTCATGCTCTCTTGCGCTCTCTCTCTCTTTTGCTCTCTCTCTCTCTTTTGCTCTCGCGCTCTCTCTGGCGCTCTCTCTCGCGCTCTCTCTCTCTTTTGCTCTCTCTCTCTCTTTTGCTCTCTCTCTCTCTTTTGCTCTCGCGCTCTCTCTCTCTTTTGCTCTCGCGCTCTCTCTCTCTTTTGCTCTCTCTCTCTCTCTTTTGCTCTCGCGCTCTCTCTCTGGCGCTCTCTCTGGCGCTCTCTCTCGCGCTCTCTCTCTCTTTTGCTCTCTCTCTCTTTTGCTCTCGCGCTCTCTCTCTCTGGCGCTCTCTCTCGCGCTCTCTCTCTCTTTTGCTCTCTCTCTCTCTTTTGCTCTCGCGCTCTCTCTCTCTCTCATTTGCTCTCTAGCGCTCTCTCTCTCTCTTTTGCTCTCGCACTCTCTCTAGCGCTCTCTCACGCTCTCTCTCTCTTTTGCTCTCTCTCTCTTTTGCTCTTGCGCTCTATCTCTCGCGCGCTCTCTCACTCTCTCGCTCTCTCTCTCTCTTTTGCTCTTGCACTCTCTCTAGCGCTCTCTCTCTCTCTCTTTTGCTCTCTCTAGCGCTCTCTCGCACTCTCTCTCTCTCTCTTTTGCTCTCTCTCTCTCTTTTGCTCTCACGCTCTCTCTCTCTAGCGCTCTCTCTCTCGCGCTCTCTCTTGCTCTCTCACTCTCTCTCGTGCTCTCTTGCGCTCTCTCTCTCTCATTTGCTCTCTAGTGCTCTTTCACGCACGCTCTCTCACTCTCTCGTGCTCTCTCTATCTCTCCCTCTCTCTCTCTCTTGCGCTCGCGCTCTCTCTCTCTCGATCTCTCTCTAGCGCTCTCTCGCTTGCGCTCTCTCTCACTCTCTCGCTCTCTTACGCTCTCTCTCTCTCGCTCTCTCTCTCTTGTGCTCTCTCTCTCTCGCACTCTCTCTCTCACGCTCTTTCTCTCACTCTCTCGCTCTCTCACTTTCTCTCGTGCTCTCTCTCTCTCGCTCGTTCTCTCGTGCTCTCTCTTGCGCTCTCTCTCTTTTGCTCTCGTGCTCTCCCTCTCTCGATCTCTCTCTCTCTTTTGCTCTTTATCTCTCTCGCTCTCGATCTCTCTCGATCTCTCTCTCTCGCTCTCTCTCGCTCTCTCTCTCTCTCGCTCTCTCTCTCTCGACAGTTAGTTGCAGCCTAAAGCCGGACGTACACTGTGCGACTTTTTCACTTTTTTGAGCAGATTTTCCACTCGTGCGAGAATCCACAAGATCAGGGCGAGTTTTGCGCTGAGCGTCGTGTACAGGGGGTTACGAGAGGCGATTAACACCACGTGACCAGCTACCCATCAGCAATCGTGAGCTCACACGGACTTCTGGCGTGTTTGATATTTTGCTCGTCCCTCGTGAGGGTATCGCACTGTTGAAGCGGCGCTGCGACACAAAAAGTATCAGAACCGCTCACGGCGCATGTGCAATCCTGCATCAACGCCGCTCGCTATTTCCCTAATAGCACACGTTCGTTTTTATTTCTACACGTTTTTTTTACCCACAAAGATTGTCAAGAAAGCGTGTTTGTTGTGTTCGTGTCAAATTAAACTGATCTCAAAACACAGATTTACTTTCTTTATTTCGTTTTCCTCATCCAACCCCCATAAATCCCCGTGTGTCCTCCTGCAGCACTCCCGAAGGACAACAGGCAAGACAAAAAAGTGACGTGTTGAGTAAAAACTGCTATTTTAGCATATGTTTAGGGCCGACGTGTTGCTACCAGACGTACAGTGTGAGCACATGACTCGTGAGATCTGCCCTGCGAGGAAGTCGTACAGTTTGAGCTGAAGCTGAGTGTTACGAGTGAAAAAGTCGCACAGTGTCCGCCCGGCTTAAGTCTAACTGTCTGCGTGGGTTTATTTGATTGTAATTTGTCTGCAGGACCGTGGTGGTTTCTGTTTGACGTACGAGGCATCCATGACTCGTTTGTTCAGGGAGGGACGAACAGAGACGGTTAGATCCTGCTCAAGCGAGAGCTGCACCTTCGTCAAGGCTCTGGAGGGCAGGGAGGTAATATCGCTCATCAAAATCCAAACTTCAGTTTAACTAAGTACTAAACTAAAAGAGAGGTTCTCATGGCCGAGGTAGAGAGTTGAAAACCAGATTAAAGCGACAATATGAAACTTTCATATTTTATATCATTTTCTGGAGCCAGTATGTGTTAAAATTAAAGCTGTAGCGAAGCGTCGATGGCGTCGACGGCTCGATTCTAAAAATTTGTCAACGTCAGATCCGGTAGTCCACGCACCACGCCCACTTGTTGCATCCCCAGGAGTTTGTAAATAGAGGAGGAATCTGCCTGTTTTTCCTCTAGTTCGCCCTCTTCTCCGCCTTCACTAACATCTCAAAATAATCGTCAGAATAATCGTTTTAAAAATAATCGTTTACCCCAGCCCTAGTTAAAGTGACCGTTAACAAGGACCACTGACTCAGGCCTGAGCTTCACATGAAGGCTAGAACTAGATCAGCGTTTTATCATCTCATCAAATATCACGACTCAGAGGTCTCATGTCCAGACCAGACTTACCCCGGGTTTCCACCGGAGCCGTCAGCAGCACGTTACTGCAGCAGCACGTCTAGCTGCTGCTTGGCCCTTCCCACGAGACGCGAAGCAGCAGGGGAGCAGCTGTCACCGACCGAGCACGAAGTCACACGAGTGACCTCGTCAGTAAACACAACAACAAGCAGGAGAAAAGTACAACATGGTTTGTGTTTTATGTTCTGTCCGTTTTATAATCGCCAATACGGACCTGAAAAACAAAGGAGACCGCTAGCTAGGTGATAACTTCTCACGGGGACGCACAGTTAGTAACCTTTTTTAAAGTAAAGCAACCGGAAAGCAGTACGTTCTTTATTCTGAAAATCTCGGGAGCTTCTCTCCATTTCCGCGTCCGATTTCCTGTCTTTCCTTCCCCAAAAATGTCGAACTTGACCCGTTTCAGAGGCGTCGCGCGTAGAAAATAGAACCGGCGCGTAAAGGCCGCGACATGCTGCTCCTGAGACGCGGCCGACTCGCGCTGCTGACGGCTCCGGTGGAAAAGGTTCTGTTGACCACAGCGGTTCCTATCAGCAGCTATGACGTGCTGCTGCAGTAACGTGCTGCTGACGGCTCCCGTGGAAAGCCGGGGTTAGATATACTCATTCATGTGTTCATCTCCAGCCGGCTGGACTACTGCAATGGTCTTTTGTGTGGTCTTCCCCCAAAAGCTGTGAAGCAGCTGCAGCTTATTCAGAACGCTGCTGCTAGAGTCCTCACAAGAACCAAGAGAACCGAACCATCACCCCTGTTCTTAGATCTCTACACGGGTCACCAGTACACTACTAGTAACTACTTCTACTAGTTCTACTGGTTTATAAACCACTCAGTAGCATGGGGCCAGACTACGTGCTGGATCTCCTTCCTGTGGCCCAGCCGGCACTGAGGTCCGTAGGAAACAGTCAGCTGGTAGAACCGGGTCAGAACCAACAGGGTGAAGCTGCTTTTAGCTACTGTGCTGCTCACAGATGGAGTCCGCTTCCTCATGACCTCACATGTGCCCCAGCTCTGGTAACCTTCATGTGTTCATCAGCCTTTGAATGACTGCTCTGCGCTGTAACGGCTCACCCGTTAACTTTGTCCTTCTCTGTTACTTTCATATGAAAATGTCGTTTGTGTGTATTTAATGTTCTCGCTAACGGAAAGCACGTCGAACTGCCCCTGTGTGTGAATATTAATGAGGTGTAGAAGTAAAGCTGACCTGGTGGAGCTTCCAGCACCTTGTTTAGATGGTGAACACAGCTGGTGGATGTGATTTAGTGATGACTCGCTCCTGTAGACACTGATGAAGGAGACACTTCAGCTGCTAGATTAAGATGCGAAGACAGCGCACAGCGAGGAGACGAGCTTCCCTAAATGGACACTGGGAGGCGATAAAGCTGCCTGGTCTCCCTGTGGTTGGGTGTGTTTCAGACGGAGGAGGACTGCCGTCGCCTGTTCCGCCGGGCCGCTGAGAAACACCAGAACCTGTATCGAATGGCCATGACGGGAGCTGGGATAGACAGACACCTCTTCTGCCTCTATGTGGTCTCCAAATACCTGGGAGTGGACTCGCCTTTCCTCAGAGAGGTAAAGTCCTCCTCTTCGTCCATCTGGACCAGGAATCTGTGTGGTACTACACCCAGTCTTTTGTTCAGAGTAAGCAAACAGGAACAGGAAGTAGAGGGAGGCGCTGGAGAGCAGGATGCTGCCGGACGCTACAGGTGATGTGGGTGTGTGTGGAGGACTTGGGCCTTCTGAACCACCTGTAGACGGTTCAGGGAGGTTCTGCTCAGACACGTGAAAAGAGAGTTACAGTAGTCTAAGCGTGAGGAGATGAAGGTGTGGAGAACTGTCTCAAGTTCAGAGCGGGACAGAATGGGACTCAGCTTAGCAACGTTCCTGAGATGGAAGAAGGAAGAGCCAACAAGAGAACTGACATGAGAATCCAGGGTGAGAGCTGGGTCAAAGGTCACGCCAAGATTCCTGACAGAGGGTTAGATGAGGATGTCAGTCTTGTCTTCATCCAGCTGCAGGAAGTTCCCACCATCCAGGTTTTATGGAGTCCAAGAAGGAGTGGAACAGCTGCAGCTTAGACATCTCATGGGGCTTACAGGAGATGCACAGTCTTTGTGAAATGATGCAAAAGATTTTTGTCTCCACTACCACATGGTTTACGTTTGATCTACAAATCTCAGATGGTGGACAGAAGCTGCACCACAAACACTACAAATGTAATCCTGACCCGCTGCTCCTCCAGGTCTTGTCTGAGCCCTGGCGCCTCTCCACCAGTCAGACTCCCATCCAGCAGATGGAGCTGTTCGACCTGAAGAACCACCCGGATTTCGTCTCACTTGGTGGAGGATTTGGACCTGTGAGTGATCCACGCTTAACATCGTTTTAACAAAGTACATCTGTGTGTTTTCCACCTGACGCAGTAAAACTCAGCTGTGTGTTTTATTGTCTAGGGTCAGGGCTGGGCTAACCTGGACTGTTGACCACACAGTCGTATGGAAGCGTGCCACTACTGTCATGACCCTAAAAACAGTTTAGTGTGTGTGTGTGTGTGTGCGTGTGTGTGTGTGTGTGTGTGCGTGTGCGTGTGCGTGTGTGTGTGTGCGTGCGTGTGTGTGTGTGTGCGTGTGCGTGTGTGTGTGTGTGTGTGTGCGTGTGCGTGTGTGTGTGTGTGTGAATCAGAAAGGTTCCACATGTGTGAGCGTATACGAGCGTTTCAGCTCAACCCACTAATCCCAGCATCAGCTTCACAGACCAGGGGGGCTTTCTCACGCCCGCCTGATGTATTGGCGGAGTACGTCCTGTCCTTCGTTGAGGGATGACTCCAGAACAGGAGTGGTCAGCTCTGGTCCTGAAGGGCCTCTATCACCATTTTAGTTGTTTTCCTGCTCCAACACACTTAGTTCAGTGATGAACCGCCTGCAGTTCATCGTGCTCTGCATACGCCTGTTAACCAGCTGTTGATTTAAGTCAGGCGTGTTGGAGCAGGGAAACAACTAAAACATGCTGGACAGCACACCTCGAGGATTCACACCCAACATCCCAAGAACATGGCTGAACTGAAATGGATTGGTGAAGAATGACCCCTGACCCCTGTGCAGTTCAGGGGTCTCATTTATAAAACATTACGTAGAGTCCTTGCTAAAACCGTACTTAAGCTCAGCAACTAAAACCGTACTCACGCCAAGCAGGTTTGTGATCTATCAAACATGGAGTACACACAGCTGCACGTAACCTCCGCTTCATAAATCAGAGACTACCTTGAAATGTGCTCGGGTGTTTCTGGATCACTTCCCGCCCTCAACACGCCCACTTCCTGCCATAAATGGTCAATGCAAAGTGCCTTGTGGATCTCATTCAAACATACGTTATTAATCCCAGAGGGAAACTGATTGCTGTAGTAGCTCAGAATAATAATCAAGTCATCAAAGAGGTGTTGTATATTACAACGGCTGTTGGCAGGAAGGATCTCCAGTAGCGGTCAGTGTTGCAGCCAAACTGAAGAAGCCTCTGACTGAAGACACTCTTCCATACATATGAATGATAAATGATAAATGACCCGCACTTGTAGAGCGCCTCTCAGAGTAAGGACTCCAAAGCGCTTTACACTACAGCGTATCATTCATCCATTCACACACTGATGGTGATGAGCTACGATGTAGCCACAGCTGCCCTGGGGAGCACTGACGGAGGCGAGGCTGCCGAGCACAGGCGCCACCGGTCCCTCCGACCACCACCAGCAGACAAGGTGGGTTAAGTGTCTTGCCCAAGGACACAACAGCAGAATTCTCTGTCCGGAGCCGGGATCGAACCTGCAACCTTCTGATTACTGGACAACCCACTCTACCTGCTGCCCCAACCAGCAGCATATACAGGATGCGTATACAGGTCCTTCTAAAAAAATTAGCATATTGTGATAAAGTTCATTATTGTCTGTAATGTACTGATCAACATTAGACTTTCATATATATTAGATTCATTACACACAACTGAAGTAGTTCAAGCCTTTTATTGTTACTAATATTGATGATTTTGTCGTACAGCTCATGAAAACCCAAAATTCCTGTCTCAAAAAATTAGCATATCATAAAAATGTTCTCTAAACGAGCTATTAACCTAATCATCTGGATCAACTAATTAACTCTAAACACCTGCAAAAGATTCCTGAGGCTTTAAAAACTCCCAGCCTGGTTCATTACTCAAAACCACAATCATGGGTAAGACTGCCGACCTGACTGCTGTCCAGAAGGCCATCATTGACACCCTCAAGCAAGAGGGTAAGACACAGAAAGACATTTCTGAACGACTAGGCTGTTCCCAGAGTGCTGTATCAAGGCACCTCAGTGGGAAGTCTGTGGCAGAAAGCGCTGCACAACCAGAAGAGGTGACCGGACCCTGAGGAAGGTTGTGGAGAAGGACCGATTCCAGACCTTGGGGGACCTGCGGAAGCAGTGGACTGAGTCTGGAGTAGAAACATCCAGAACCACCGTGTTCAGGTGTGTGCAGGAAATGGGCTACAGGTGCCGCATTCCCCAGGTCAAGCCACTTTTGAACCAGAATCAGCGACAGAAGCGCCTGACCTGGACTACAGAGAAGCAGCACTGGACTGTTGCTCAGTGGTCCAAAGTACTTTTTTAGGATGAAAGCAAATTTTGCACGTCATTCAGAAATCAAGGTGCCAGAGTCTGGAGGAAGACTGGGCAGAGGGAAATGCCAACATGCCTGAAGTCCAGTGTCAAGTACCCACAGTCAGTGATGGTCTGGGGTGCCATGCCAGCTGCTGGTGTTGGTCCACTGTGTTTTATCAAGGGCAGGGTCCATGCAGCTAGCTATCAGGAGATGTTGGAGCACTTCATGCTTCCATCTGCTGAAAAGCTTTATGGAGATGAAGATTTCATTCTTCAGCACGACCTGGCACCTGCTCACAGTGCCAACACCACTGGTGAATGGTTTACTGACCATGGTATTACTGTGCTCAACTGGCCTGCCAACTCTCCTGACCCCCGTAGAGGACCTGTGGGATATTGTGAAGAGAAAGTTGAGAGACGCCAGACCCAACACTCTGGATGAGCTTAAGGCCGCTATCGAAGCCTCCTGGGCCTCCATAACACCTCAGCAGTGCCACAGGCTGATTGCCTCCACGCCACGCCGCACTGGAGCAGCAGTAGCTCAACAGGTTGAGCGGGTTGTCCAGTAATCAGAAGGTTGCAGGTTCAATCCCGGCTCCGGACAAAGAATTCTGCTGTTGTGTCCTTGGGCAAGACACTTAACCCACCTCATCTGCTGGTGGTGATCGGAGGGACCGGTGGCGCCTGTGCTCGGCAGCCTCGCCTCTGTCAGTGCGCCCCAGGGCAGCTGTGGCTACATTGTAGCTCATCACCACCAGTGTGTGAATGTGTGTGTGAATGGATGAATGATGCACTGTAGTGTAAAAAGGCTTGAACCACTTCAGTTGTGTGTAATGAATCTAATATATATGAAAGTCTAATGTTTATCAGTACATTACAGAAAATAATGAACTTTATCACAATATGCTAATTTTTTGAGAAGGACCTGTACATTAGCCGGCTGTTGCAGCGCTCCGCCAATGACGACGGTGACCACGGATCCAGGAAGCGCTAGTTCACTGAAGCAGGCGTTGAGGTACCTGTGGGTGAGGTGGAGAAATGAAAGGAAGTGCTTTTGAAAAACAAATAAAGAGAAAATCCACGGAGCGGCACAGCGTTGCTGAAGCCGTCAATGCTGAGTTCTTCAGAGAGCTCTGTGGCGGATATAAAAAATGGTTTACTGGTTCTGTGTGAAAACGAAGCGGTACAAGTGATCACTGCTGGGATTCATGATCGCATCTTCTCGGCAGCAGCACTGCAGGTGCTCTCCATGTCCACAAGTGCGTAAGCCAGGCCCTTGGTCAACTTAAAGTTGTGCACATTTTCTGCCATGTTTTCTTTTATAATTCCCAAAGCTTGTGTGGAAAGTTGCTGACGCAGTTTTCCATTTTGTGCGTAAGCAAGCTTCATAAATGAGGCCCCTGGTGTGTGACCACGTTGCTGAAGGTATCTCTGCCAGAGGAAGTTCAGCCAGTCATTAAATCCAAGTGTTCACGCTCCCCCCCCCCCCCCCCCCCCCCCCCCCCCCCCCGCACCGTGAATGCTGACAAAGGTGTGTTCGGTGAAAACCTGCAGACAGAATCATTTGTGTGGATTTGGTTTATGCAGACTGATTGTTGTTGTGACTCGGATGAAAACCGGATCACACTTCATGACCAGTTTGTGCAGAAATTCATTAAATTCCAGACAGTTTGCGTTATTTGTCTTGCATCTGTAAGTCCTTTGTGCTCGTTAATCATCGACAGCCTCTCTGCCAGCGCCAAGGGGGCATTCCACTCTTTCTGGTGGAGAGCCACGGTCTCCAGTTGGGAAAATCCGGCTCTCGTGCCAGCCCTGTCTGTGTCCTCTCCAGTGTCCCAGAACGGAGCCGGACGTGGGGTGATGAATGATGTCATTGGCCTCGGCAAACAGCCATTTATGCTCCGGGCTGTCAGAAGAATAAAACACGGGGTCGGCGCCCTGCGGAGGGAGTCGAAGTAACTTCCGGGCTGATATTCGAGTGCATTTAAACATCCGGTCAGTTAGAATGATTTAAACATTTTCAATTATAAGTGATCTTCAACCCCAAAGAACATCTGCAACAGGAAGTTAAGCGCCTGCTTTGCTGGAGCTCATCAGCAGAAATGTTTTAGAACATGAACCAAGCTCTGATTAAACATCAAGTTACCGGGTAACTCTGACCAAGACATCCTAAACCCGTCTGTCCCTCTGAGGAAAGTTCATGACCCTAACCCCAAGTCATGTGGGTGAAGAAACCCGGAGAACCCGGGTGTGAGATGAAGCTAATGGTGACGTTTGTGTCGTCCCAGGTTGCAGATGACGGTTACGGGGTGTCATACATCATTGTTGGTGAGGACATGATAAACTTCCATGTGTCGTCCAAGTACTCCTGCAGTGAGACTGTGAGTAAATACTCGATTACTTTCACTTTTGGGTTTACTTTGGGGTTAGAGTAAAAAGCAGCAGCGAGTTTACTTTCAGCGTTAGATCCAAGATAATAAAACCAGTTGTTTTTTTTTACTGTTTCAAACATCTGAATATTATGGGATGTTTAAGGCGCATAAATGTTGCTTGTTTCTCATCCTCTAGTCATTAATTATTTAACCGAGTCTTCTTCTTCAGGACTCCCGCAGGTTTGGAGTCCAGTTACGAAAAGCTCTTCAGGACATCATGGCTTTGCTCTCAGGTGACCCGAAAGGCTCATCGAAGGGCTCGGCCCAGGTGCAGCCCAAGTAGCTCCTCTGTAAAAAGTACAGGCCTAAAATGTTTAGAATATAAATGATTTTTTTTTTACCTTTTAAGCATGTTTGTTTGTAAAAGGGCTTCCAGTGTTTTCATTTGTAAACGTACGTCTAGAATTAACTCATTCACTGCCAGCGTTTCTCACCGTTTTTACAGTTTTTGTAAGAGTCACAGAACGTTGCACGCTAGGATGATGTCGAAAGTTTGTGTGGAAAGTTGCCAAAACAACCAAAACAAAGCGGAGACTCACCTCTTACATCAGGAAGAATCCGCGCGTTTCGAGCGTTATCCGTTCTTTCATAATCCGTTGTTGAATTGTGATCGGCGAAGCTTTTCCGGTTTGCGCCTCACTTTTTTTACAGCAGCGGCCCAAAACGATCTCCTAACACATGGATGTTCTGCTTCCTGATCACGTGACGTGAGACGTACGCGGATGAAGATCGGCTTTAGAGCTGGGATGTTTGTTCTCACGGTGTGGGGGCTCGTCCGACACCCACGCAGTAAAAACATGTAAATGACGACTATAGTCGTCATTGGCAGTGAACGAGTTAAACAGTCCTGAACAAAACTAAAAGGCTGCAGTGCTTTGATCTTTTAACGTGTGTATCATGTACAATACTGAATTAAACACTTTAAAAAGATTCATTCATTTATTCTGTTTTTATTTATTTCTTCATCCCTGCGGGGCCTCAGCAGAGAGCATGAGTGTGCTTGCTTTTATCTTCTCTCCCTCAAAAGGCAGCAAAAGTACGATCAGGCCATTGTTATAGCATTAAAGCTTTTATTCGAGTACATTACTAGGAATATAGATTACCAGCATCAGGTATCGAGTGGTCCACTGAGCCACCTTGGCCCGTCTGGCGCCCGTCTTCAGCTCCGACCTAACAACGCTGTAATGTTGGGCGCCACCAGACCTGTCTGGGCCGTGAGCAGGAACCTGATGTCTGGTCATCCACGCCTTGCTGTGGTGCCGGGATCTGTTCACTACTGTTTATTTGTGTAGCACGAAGCCCTTCAGCAGCCGGCTTCTTCTGCACTCTCTGCCTGAAACGCATGAGTGAAGATGGACATAAGGACGTTTTTTAGACCAAAAGTACGGCGACAGAACCCCAGCTTTGATGAGACTGGTGCTGACTCAGGTTTGTGAGTCTTATTTGAAAATATTTGTTGTGCTGCTGGTTTGCCTAAAGTTAGCTTACTATCAGGTAAAGTTGTTGGAGAAAGAAAGGAAATATTTACTATCATCTCACACTAAACACTAACAAGAACAATACTCTGCCCTGAAAATGCTTCATATGTAGCTTCAGATTAAAAATTATGTGGTACAAGACAAAAATGATGTTGACTAGTGCGTGTCACGCGCGTGCGTGTGTTAAGCCCCGGATCTTCTTCAGTCCTAAATCCGCCCCTGGTGCTCAGCGCGGACTGGAGCGCACACGGTGGACAGTGAGCTGAAGAGCCTCTGTAGAGGGTTTCGCAGCGCAGAACCACAGCGATGCGGTAAGATTTCCTCCCACTGAAGCAGTCTGGAAAGCCGGTCTCTCTGAGGGATGTGTATGAGGCCAGAACGGTCTCAATAAGAATTAAGTCACAACGTTTTCCACAAATGCACATGTTCATTCTGAAGTTCACACTCTGTGGTTCACAAATATAATTTGTAAGAGCACTTGTAAAATAAACTCACAGATCATACGAAGTGCTGAATGTGCAGCTTCTCATTAGTGAACCTTCCTGCATTCCTGAGAGAAATCGGTGTGCTGAATCTTTAGACTCTCCTAACGTCGCAGGTCAACAAACGTCACCATTGGATAATGAATCTGTCAATCAAATATATGATTCTGCCAGGGCTGTTCGCTTTCAGCCAATCATATGGCTCCTTATGTTACAGGAACAGAACTGCTGTGCGCATGCGCATTGCAGTTCACACGGCAGAGCGGGATGGACCGGTCACAATCTGTGAGTTTGTAATCCATGCAATGTTATAGAATTATGAGTAGAAGCGTGTTTCATGGTCAAGTAAAATGTTTTTATGTTTTATGTTCAATTCAGTCCAGACGTTACGCGAAGTCTGGTCCATTCTTCATCTAGTTTAA
Source organism: Nothobranchius furzeri (assembly GCF_043380555.1). Taxonomy (NCBI): domain Eukaryota; kingdom Metazoa; phylum Chordata; class Actinopteri; order Cyprinodontiformes; family Nothobranchiidae; genus Nothobranchius; species Nothobranchius furzeri. The sequence goes on from NC_091752.1 coordinate 71,154,244, forward strand.
CATCAAGCTAAACTCAAGCGAATGTTTGTTTAGTTAGCGAGTCTAGGTACCATTTTGTTAGGCCACGGTTGTCAAACTCAAGCCCTTGGTCTATTTTTATTTGCCCCGCTAAATCAAATATCAAATGTATAAGATTAAAACTGGCCCGCCGGGCAATTTTGCTGATGAGACTACTAATCCCACAGTACCTAGATGCGCTAACTAAACGCTTGAGTTTAGCTTGATGTTAAACTAGATGAAGATTGACAGATTCATTAGCCAATGGTGACGTTTGTTGACCTGCGACGTTAGGAGAGTCTAAAGATTCAGCACACCGATTTCTCTCAGGAATGCAGGAAGGTTCACTAATGAGAAGCTGCTGGTAAATGCACATTCAGCACTTCGTATGATCTGTGAGTTTATTTTACAAGTGCTCTTTCAAATTATATTTGTGAACCACAGAGTGTGAACTTCAGAATGAACATGTGCATTTGTGGAAAACGTTGTGACTTAATTCTTATTGAGACCATTCTGGCCTCATAGTTGAACACTTTATTAAAGCACATGAACAAAGATAAAGAGTGAGTGAGTGAGAGAGAGAGAGAGAGAGAGAGAGAGAGAGAGAGAGAGAGAGAGAGAGAGAGAGAGAGAGAGAGAGAGAGAGAGAGAGAGAGAGAGAGAGAGAGAGAGAGAGAGAGAGAGAGAGAGAGAGAGAGAGAGAGAGAGAGAGAGAGAGAGAGAGAGAGAGAAAAACAGCTGCAGGTTAAGCACACAACTGATGAGTGCTCCTCACACACTGCCTGTCCACATTTTCTGCAAAAGCGTGCACGCAAGCCTGCGCTGCGGTGGTGGAGGTGAAGAGGGAGGACAGAACCGCTCTGCTTCTCATCTGCAGAAGCTGTGGGGGCAGCTCTGGCTTGTTGTGCCTAACTGTTCCCACAAGACACATTTTATATTGGAGCAGCTCTTCTCCAAGGGCTAGCGATGTGAAAAAAATTGTCTGTGGTGACAGTGCGGCCGCTCAGTCCCTCTGTGAGCTCCAGCACCACCCGCCTCCCTTGCTCCCTTTCTGCCGGGGCGTCATCTTGCCCAGGTAGGGAATAATCCCCCAGGCATAAGAGGCCACATCGCACACCACCCACAGCTTGATGCCATATTTTGCCGGCTTTGAGGGCATATACTACTTGGAAGTTGCAGCGACCTCTGAATCTGACGAGCTGTTCATCCACACACACATCTTCACCGGGGTTTTAGGCAAGAGGGAGCCGGCCCACCTGGAAGTCCCACACCTCCCGAAGGGGAGCGAGCTTGTACTGCTGCACCAAACGGCGTGCTCGAGCGGTCATCAAACCGCACTGTTGCCGTCAGCAAATGGAACCTTCGCAGGCTCATTGTGGCTCTGAAAATCGGCCTCCCCGTTTCCTTCCCCCAGAGGCTCTCAGTAGATTCCCCCAGGAACGGAGCACCCCCAGCGGGGATGAGTAGCCCAAGGAATGCGCGGAGTTCCACGTCGTCAACATCCGTCCAGTTGTCGTACTTTCTCCTCCCCTCTATACTGGCTGACTGGTTAGAGCGTATGACTCTCACCTGGGAGTCTGGGGGTCGAATCCCGCCCGGGCCCTCGTTTCTCCACCTTGCCACAATTATATCAAGGATTGTTCTTGTTAAAAAAATCAAAGCTGTCCGCAAAGCGGGGATCCCTCGACGGTGGAAGTGCGAGGCCGACAGAGAATCCTGATGTCAGGTAGTGATCTGCGTTCAAACTTCTTCTCATGCTTGCAGCAGAAAGAAATTAATCCGGATCTGAGTCTCATATGTACTTTTAGTCAACTGGTGCACCTGTGTAAACCAAGCCCCCACAATGCGGGTGAAAAAATGAATCAAACCCGGAAGTACCATAAATTGCAGTTCCACCCTCATCCACTAGGGGCTGGTGTCAGAAGCGAGCAAATCCTCGTTGACTCCCATGTTAAAAATACCAATTTCACAGCAGAAATAAACATGTTTACAGCCTGGTACCAAAACATGTTTTAGGTTTAAATGATCTAGTTTACACTCATGACAACTCTGAGGGGGGTGAATTTTTTTCTCACTCTTCTGTTTAAGTGTATTAAAAGCCTAAAATTCTGTATAATTAATGAGCATCAGACCCACGTGACCACAGAGCTAGCTCCGTGGAAAGGCCTCAGTAGAGCCTCGGTCTGGCCTGGAAACTGCTCCGGGATTTAGAGTCTCTGTGTTTGTGTATTCTTGTTTGGATATCATTTGTGCAATTGTTGGACAAAATGACTTGCTGTGGCATTAATTGCACTAATAGAGCATCCAAGGAGTCTCCACTTCATTTTTTTCGGTAAGTAAAATTATATTTATGTATTTTAGGTCACTGCCGAGCTGAGCTTAGATGTTAACATGTACTGTTTAACCATGAAATTTAAATGTAATAGGGTAAACCCCAGTGCATTTAACATAATGCTGCACTTTAGAAAATGGGTTGAAATATAACATGTTGGTGGAGCTGGGTTCCCACTATCGGCTTGTGGAGCTCTCGGAGACCGATGTTTTCCACCCGGTTCTCCCCTCCCCGCAGCTCGGCGCGTCTCTGTCTGATCGCGGCTCCTGTCTGATGCGCGGGCTGATGGCTTGTGGAGCTCTGGGATCGAAACCTTTCCACCCGGTTCTCCCCAGCGGCAGCTCTGCGCATCTCAGATTGCAGCGGCGCTTGTCTGCTGTGCGGCTACCGGCTTGTGGAGGTCTCGGAGACCTCTGTGTTCCACCCGGTTTTACCCAGCGGTCAGCCCGGCGTGTCTCTGACTCAGAAGCTCTGGTGTTGTGCACAGTTAACTCCGGTTGTAGCTAGGTTGCTACCTCCGTTAGCTTAGCTCCCACCTCCGCGTTAGCTTTGGGTTAGCTTCAGGTTAGCTTGTAGCTAGTTCGACCGGGTGTCGTCAGTTGATCCCAGCCTTACAGCCCCACCCTCAGCTCCACCTCTCTTCCCTTTTGTGGAATTGTCTGGGCTTGACGGAACCTGTGACACGGTCAAAATGGCGGTGGTGGCCACCTCCCATTTATCTTCAAAAACGTGTTATTGGACGCTATGGAAACCCATTGTCCAATATTTGTATGTCGATGGTGTAAACTGACCCCCAACTCCATATAAACAAACTCAGCCCTGCAGGAATTTGTTTTGCAAAACAAATGTACGCCTTTGAAGTTTTTCAGCCTTCATCTTAATTTTCATCCATGCAAGTGCTGTGTGCTTGTTGAAATAACAATTTGCAAAAGTAAAAATATGAGTATTTGAAATTTTGCAGAAAATTCTTTGTTTTTATATAAAGCATGCCTTTGATGAATATTCATGATTTCAACAGTGTGCATGAGAACCTCGCCACCCCCCCCCCCACACACACACACACACACACACTCCGCTTGCCCACACCTGCACAACCACACCAAATAATGATATCACAGATCTGTCTTTTGAAGATTTGTAAGGTGCTTTGATCCCTGCATGCACGCATGCCTGCACAAGCACACACACAGTGCCACATGTCAAAATGCCATTTTGAGAATGAGCTGATTTTCTACTTTCAGTAAAGGCTTATTTTTTAAGGCACACTGTAAAAACACAACTACCAAAAATTCAGAACACACACATGAAAACTATTGTATGGAATCTCTAAATAACACACAAACCATTTTTTTGCAAAATATGTGCTATAATGAACAGTCAGAGGTAAAGAAATACAGCAGAATCATTCAATTCAAATGCAGTGTCAGTCATTGCCCTGCTATATATGGAGAAAATACGTTATCTAGTGGAAAACGGTAAAAACTAAACATTGAATGTGTGACTGGTCTGGGAACACAGACAGAATAATAATTTTTAAAAATTATGCTAATATTCATGCTTATTATAAAAATATGATTTACATGGAAGTCAATGGCGCAAAAAAATGCACAAAGATGCTTAACGCTACAAAACAAATTCTGCATGATAATTAAGGGAGTTGAAGATTTTTTCTAACTATTTTTAGTAATTACTCCAAAAATACACATCCTCCCCAAAAATTACATAAACTGCATTAACATAGCCAAAGTTATTCACAAAAATACAAACGTCAGCACAAAAAAAATGCTTTAATGTGAGGTATGGGTTACACATTTTTAAGTTTTCCCTCAGTAGAGCGTCTCTCTCTCTCTCTCTCACACACACACACACACACACACACACACACACACACACACACACACACACACACACACACACACACACACACACACACACACACACACACACACACACACTAAATTTGACCAAAGCGGCTCTTCCTTACCTAATGATGATCTTCCAATCCAATCCAATTTTATTTATAAAGCGCATTCACAAGGCATTACAACCAAACAAGGCGCTGTACACTAAAAATGTTGGTTAATTAAACCGGCGTTATACAAACATGTCGAACACAGATAAAAGATAAAAAGGAAATACAACAAAATTCCCAAAAATAACAGCTAAAAATCAATAAGACACAGGGAGAATAAAAATAGGAAAAAAAAAACATTTTACAAAGAACCTCAATAGTACGGAAGTCGATAATTGTGGAGTCCATTTTTAAACAGTGCAGATGTCAGTGAGGTCCATAATTATGTTGTATAAGCTAGGTTGAAGTAGTATCTTGATTATTGAATGTTGAGCTTAAGTAGCGGTTCATTCCTGAGTGAGTGTACGCGCCGTTTTAATAGTTTAATAAATGTTGTAAACAATCAAAACCGTTTTTGCTCGGTCTCAGACCGATTAAAACGTATATTTTGTTTGCTGATAAAGTGAAGGGGAAATGTGCAGCTGTGGCTAGGATGTAGCTCACCACCACCAGCGTGTGGATGTGTGTCGGTGTTGTAAAGCGCCTTGGGGGGTTGTAGAACCCTAGAAGGCCCTAAATGAAATACAGACTACTTACAGGGCCGAGGAGGTGATTCATTAAGATTCAACGTAAAAAACCGAGAAGAAGCGTTGGTTTACTTAAAGATGCAGTGCCGGTTTTGTTGTCTCCTGTTTCTCCTCCCTCCCCAGACACACCGGAAATAAGGAGATAACAAAAGTCTAAATGTGCTGATTTACATAGGAAAGCAGGTCAGAGACGGGTTGCCACATTCAACAGCAAGCTAAACATAAAGATCACAGTCACATCGCGACCGCTCGGATCATAAATCGGCGCTTTCTAACATTTTGAACGGTCTTTGTACGATTGTGGTCTCTGCCTGAATGAAGCCTTCAGGGAGAACACTGGGGATGTAGACAAATACCCTCACAAGACCCGTTCCTCACACCTGCTCCAGTTGAACGAAGTGTTTTTCTTGCACTCCAGATGCGTCGGATGAGGTGTTGCTGTCCAGCCAGACTCTAAACTCAGTAGAGAACAATCAGGATGAAGGTCTGCTGGGCGGCCAGAGAGGTGCGAAGGCTGGCTCCAATAAAGCACACCCACTCCAGGGAAGAAGCTGCACCCCGTGTTAAATTAGGATTTCGGTCCTGAGTGAGCACCTCCTCTGGAGGCAGCAGTACCCTGGCCAGGTGGGGGGGGCAGCCCCAGAACCAGGGTGTTTCTAGTGAGTTTAGGTGGATGCATTAGTAGAGCTGCACAAAGAGACAAAAGCAGAAGAAATAAATCTACAGCGATGCACGGACCTCCTACCCCACCCCCGTGTATAGGCTGCTTGGTAAATGAAGGAGCAAAGTCTAAAGTGTATGAATCTAACGCGTGACGGGTAGATGGTCATCAGCAGCTCATGGTTACAAACGAGGTCTGCAGACAGAATCTCAGAAGCTTTGCATCTTCAACAACAATAAGCCGTGCTTTCCAGCACAGGAGGAGGCAGAGGCGGGAAACGAGCCTCTCTACAAAACACTCAGGAGATCAGAGCTGCTGAAAATAAGAATCCAGTCTTCAGGACTGTGGAAAGCCTTCAGCACATCACCAACTACAGGAGACCATCCTTCAGTTCTCAGGCTAATTATGGCCTTGCTCAAGAGCTTAAAGTCCATCTTTTAAGTTGATTTAAAATCATAAACATTTTTCTATTTGGTGAAAAAATAAAGCTGATCACACTTTTCAGTGTTTGAATGACTCAGATGTTTTCATTTGTCTTCAGCTGTGTAAAAAAGCTGCTTCAACAGAAATCCAGAACATTTCTGTCCCCGCGACGTCGTGACGTAGGCGGATGAAGCTACACGAGGATACGGTCTGTGGATTTTAATCAAACCTGAAACCCTCACCACCAAACTTCCTCACCTCACTACCTCCTGCTTCATGTGGATCTCCAGCTTCCTGACAAACAGGAACCAGCATGTGAGGCCGAAAGACATAAGCACTGGTGCACCACAGGGGCCAGTCCTTTTCCCACTGCTCTTCTAACTCTTTGTCTTGACATCCAGCTGTCAAAATGTTGACATTTGCAGATGACACCACGGTCATCAGGCTCATCCGGGATGGTGATGAGTCTGCATATCGCTGGAAGGACAAGAGGCTGGTGCTCTGGTGAAGTCAGCACTTGGAGGTGATGTTGTGGATTTGAGAAAACTCCCCACAGCGCTGCCTCCCCTCACAGTCTCTAACAGTGGACTCATTCAAGACCTTAGGATCTATCATTTCCCAGGATCTCCATCCCATAAAGGTTCAGCGGAGGATGTACTTTCTGCAACTAAGAACGCATGGCCTCCAACAAGAGCTGCTAAGCATCTATGCTGCGACAGTCGAGTCCGTCCTCCGCTCATCCATTACTGGTTTGGGTCGGCCACAAAAAGGAAAAAGTGCAGACTACAGCGCACAAGTGGGGCAGCTGAAAGAAGTCACTGGCGCCCATCTGCCCTCCCTTCAGGACTTGTGCACTACCAGGACCAGGACCAACATCCCACACACCCTGCATACACACTCTTCAACCTCCTCCCCTGTGGCAGGCGCTACAGATCACTGCACACACAACTAGCCGCCACAAGGACCGCTTCTTCCCCGTTGCCTTTATGCTCTTGACCTGTAGACACAGGGTTAGGGTTAGGGTTAGGACCACAGTCTCTTACCACTGCTACCATCCTGCCATGTTAGCTAACCTTTAGCCAAGCCAACCTTGCTGCTGTAGCACCTTACGACAGCATAAAACCGACCAAAGTGCGTCACAGAATTCAAATGCATTAAAATCAACACACAACATAAAATTGCATAAAAACTCAAACGAGAAGGTAAAGACTCTCATGCCGAGTTAAAAGCCAAAGCATTTAAAATACCTTCCGTCTTTTTTATTGTTTTATCGACCCTAACCCTTCTTTCTTCACAACAGATGTATTCTCGTTTATTTGTTGTTTGTTTAGAGATCCGACATCCTAGCCTGGCCTGCCAGACTCCTCTGTTTGATTCTGCTCAGGGAAAGGATCTGGGAACCCTCCTGTTCAAATAACCCCGCCCCCTGAGATTTCTAACCGAGCCAATCAGCGCTCAGCAGCGTACGTCACACACCACAATGCCGAGTTAGTCATAACCATGGCGACTGAACCGGCGTTCGCTGCGGCTCTTTCCTCTGGTCTAAATGACTTGGATGTCTTTAAAACAAGTAGAAGCGCTAAAAGCATTTCTGCTAAAACAATAAAAGATGTCTGCACCGTCGCCCGACACCATTTTTTACTACATCTAAATAACTACAGCATCGCACAGTACATTTCCGTCTTTTTTCTGATTGGTTATTTTGAGCTGGCTAGTCCCGCCCCTCGTGTGCCGCTCTGCCTGTGAGTTACCGGACTCTCTCTCTGTGCAGAGGTAAACAGGACGAGTCTGGCAGGCCAGGCTAGCAACATCTACCAAAACCAAATATGCAAGAATACTCGGCCAGAAAACCTGATTCTGATTCTGAGAGATGGACCGATTTCCACAATTGATGCTTGTAACTATTCAACACAGTGGCAGAGGAGTCAGGTGCCCGACCCTAACCCCGGAGGGTTGCGGGTTTACGTGCCACTCTGTCGCAGTCGTGTCCTTCACCTCCGCGCCCGCTGGTGGTGGATGGAGGCACCAGTGGCGCCTGTGCTCGGCAGCCTCGTATCTGTCAGTGGGCCCCAGGGCAGCTCCGAGACAACCGCTCAACGCTGGCAACCCTCCCTGTCTTCTGAACAAGGACAGCCTCTTTCGCAGTTTCTGGCTAATATCCTGCAAGGACACGACGGCGACAGAGTGGGGCACAAACCCACAACCCTCCGGGGTTACGGGGCACTGCCACAATCGCCCCGCAAACACAAAATATTGTAACTCTCCAATGAAGTACTTCACCGACGTCAGCACTAGTAGCGACTTCCTTACTTGACCATCCACAAGGGCGTCGCCTCTGCTCCGTCTTCTCTGGTGCCAGAAATACATCAGAAACCCAGTTAGCTGCAAGACGTTCAGGAGGACAGAAACTACAAGGAAGTCGTATGACGTCTTTGTTCCTGTAAGGATCGGAGAAATCGTCCATTAATATTGTTGTTAGATTCACGCTGACCACCCCAAATGTGCTTGTTTACCTTTACCTTTACCTGTGAGTGCTTCAGGTGCGGCTGTGGAGACAAAGACATCTGATTACCAACAGCTGCTTAGCATTTCTATCAACTCTTCATCACGAGTCCAAGAGTCTAACAAGTCATTCCTTTTTTGGTTTGACGCATTTATCATCGTAATAATATTGTAAAAGAATATTAATAATACTGTCATTTATCTTTTTATCCAAACATCTGCAGGTTTTAGGTTTATTTAGTTCATGCTTCAATAACAAATGGGACTGAACTGTTCATTTCAATCAAAGGATAAATCGTTTTATCGTGTGTGTTTTGTCTAGTTTTAGGAAAAGGTCGAGTTCATCCCCAAAAGCAAACGGAAATGTATCAATTTCATAGTTTCATCGTTCTTTTATGTATTTTCATTCACCGCTGATTAAATAATAAATGTTCTCCTTTGAGAACCAGTTTCCTTCTCAATGCATTTAGTATAATCAGCAGATGTTCCTCTTCATGATTTACAAGCAGGTATTCTCACAATCAACCAATCAATCAATCAACCAATCAATCAATCAATCAATCAATCAAAGCTTTATTTATAAAGCGCCTTCCACAACCCTGTCAGGAACCCCAAAGCACTGAACATGGTTCAGTTGACGATGAGGGTGCTAGGACTGAGAAAGCCCGGTCCTCGCGAGTACGACACCTAGAACGAGGGACAGCGAGCAGGCCTTGGTCAGAGGAGCGCAGCGCGTGTGATGGGGAATGTCTGTTCAGGAGTGTGGTCAGATAGGGGGGACCACCACCCTGGATGAAATTGTAAACAAAGACGAGGAGTTTGAATTGTGCACGATAGCAAACCGGAAGCCAGTGCAGGGAGGCCAGAACCGGACTGATGTGGTCTTGTTTCCTCCACAAAAGCTCCAGTTAAATCTGACAACAGCTCCAAAGTGAAGCGCGTGCGGCCCTCAGTGAGGAAATGATGGATTCAGACACACGAGCAGCCTTTTCTTCAAAAGGAGAAGAAAAGGTTGGTTTCTTAAAATCCAGCTGGAGGTCAAATCTCAGAAGGAAAGATGGAGGATCTGAAAACCAAGGTGTAGAGCAGGACCTTGGCTCTCGGGCCTGCAGGAGGGCGGAGGTCTCGTGTTAAACACAGAGTCACCGTTTAACCATCAGGAAGCTGTTAAGCAAGCCAGGATGAAATTCTTGGCTGATGTTGTAGAAACAAACTCACGATCCACACCGGTACTGGAGTCTCCTGGTTCTGGTTCTTTGCCCCCAGCAGTTAAAAACTGTAATCACTTCCTCCATTTTTTCACTGATAAAGTTGTGACTATTTGAGCCGCCATTGTGGGTTCCCCTCCTCTCTGTGGTCCCGGTGCCGCCCCGAGCCACACTGAGACCGTCTCTGAGCTAGAGGAGTTGGTCACTCAGCTGAAGCCATCTGGATCTCCTCATGATGATCTGCCCTCTTGAATCTTTAAGGAAGCATTCCTGGTCCTGGCCCCTTTTCTTTTGTTCATCATCAACAGCAGTCTCACCTCCAGTGTTTTTAGCTAACTACAGGCCCATCTCGAAACTCCCTCTCCTCTCAGAGCTGCTGGAGACAGTCGCGTTCTCACAGCTGCTGGATTTTCTGAACACTCCTGAGTTATAAAAGACGTTCCAGTCAGTGTTCAGGGCTGGTCCCAGCACTGAGACCACGGCTTTAATTGTGCTCAGCGATTATTTTTAGACAGTGACATGGGTGATGCTGTTGCCTTGCTGTCATTGGATCAATCTGCAGCTTTTGACATGGTTGACCACTACATCCTTCTAGACCCACTGCAGCACTGGGCGGAACGCCGCTGGGATGTGCCACAGGGCCCTGCCCTCGGTCCCCTTCTGTTTGCGGTATATCTCCTACCCTTGGGGCTTCTCCTTTGTCGGCATGTTGTGAAATTCCATCTTTACATTGATGATTGTTATTCTGGCGGCGTCCATCTCTCCACTTCTGGACTGTTTGAAGCCAGGTGTACACTGTGCGACTTTTCAGAGCCGATTTTCCCCTGGTGTGAGAATCCTTGAGATCGGGGCGAGTTTTGCGTCATGCGTCAGGTAGTACACAGGGGGTAACGAGAGGTGATTAATAACAGGGGCATTAGATCCTGGATGGCTTCCTAACTTTTTAAACTTTTTTTTCAGAACAAAACCAAAACTGAAGTCATAATTCTCAAAGCCGGGAGAAAAGATGGCTCTAGCTCTGATCTGGCTCTGATGTGGATCTTGGCCCTTTGGAGCCATTTGAAAGAATGGCCAAAGAAAGTTGTCAGTAATCCATCCATCCATTTTCATCCACAATCTGGGGATACAAATGGACTCAGCCCTTAAGTTTGAGGCACATATTAATATGGTTGTGCGGTTCGGTTTAACCATCAAAATCAGGTCTAAAGTACATAAGGCGCAGGTCTAGCGCCTTTGGGGGATGCCGTGTTTTCTTCTGGCCAGCTCAGGGTTCTGCACCTGTTGATGACGTCTCACTAGATGTTTGGCTGGACGTACAGAAGTTACGTTACAATGTTCAACAACATTTAAGAAACACAAATTTTATAACAAAACTGCTAAACTCTTTCCAAAACCTATGTGAAAGAACAGAATCGAAAAAGAGATGCAATATCGTTTGGCCGAGCGGTATTGCTGTAGTATGAGGACGTCATCAGCAGGTGCAGGACCCCAAGCAGCCATTCTGCTGACAATAAGATCAAACTTGTAAAAAAGAAAAAAGGAAATATGTCTTTAACCATATATGGGTTTGTGTCGCTTTAAGTGATCATTTTAGTTTGACAACAATTTTATTTAAACTCTATTGAAGAATTGACAAACATTAAGAAAGTGATCTTACCACTTTGGTGACGGCTGTCTGAAGAAGCGGTACCTTTGGCTGGAGTTGCAGCTGACTGGGCGGGTGTTTTTGTTTTCGATGGCAGCGGGGTGGATGTCGTTGGGGTGTGTGTTGGTGTTGGACCTAAACTTGCAGAGAAGTAAGTTGTTAATGCAAAAAGCAAAGTCCTAAAAAATGCAGGAGCATTAAGCTGATGGAATTAACTGATGGACCATCAAAGTCTGAGTCATCTGTACTCAGTTGCTTTTAATTCATTTTGAGAATGCATCTGTTTTAGTAGCTTTTATGTCAGTTTGATTTGTTTGTTTTTGTCATGTTTTTACTTTTGATGAACGTTTATCTTATTTTTAGCATTATAGGAAACTTCTGTTGGTTGTGGCTTGTTAAGCACTTTGGTCAGCTTTTATGCTGTTGTTAAGTGCTTTATAAATAAAGTTGACTTGACTTTATTTGTGATGCAGCTGGTTCTGCTTAGCCTAGTGAACTAGACCAAATTCTTGCTTTGCAAAGTTTGGTCTAGGAGCGCTCCACTGGAACCTCTGCAGCTTCTAACAGCATTCTGGCTGGCCAATCACAGCTCTCTAGAGGGGTTTCAAACACATAAAGAGCTGTGATTCGTCCATAATGGTGGGCCAATCATAGTACTCTATCTGCTTAGTGAACAAATCACAGAGCTTTATCCGCTTTGTGGGCCAATCAGGGCACTCTATATGCCTGGTGGGTGGGATGATGCAGCAGAGTGAAACAAGATGGCGACAGCTTGTTTGAAACGGTTTTTACATCAACTTTGGACTATTAGAACATGGGCTTCATTAGAATCAGGAGCAGATAGATGTATTTAAGAGCTTTTTTTCTTTTAGAAAAAATGATGTGTTTTCTCCTTCAACTGCGGACCGCCTCATTTACCGATAGTAGGGCTGCAACAACGAATCGATAAATTCGATGAAAATCGGTTACTAAAAGCGTTGGCAACGAATTGCGTCATCGATTCGTTGTGTTGCGCAACTCTTCCAAAAGCCCCCTCCCCTCCCGCCCGCCGTTGCGCGCAGACCGGAGAGCCGGCAGGTGTTTGGAAAGAGGAACATGTTAGAAGCAGCGAGACCCCAAATAAGTAAAAGCTTCTAAAGTTTGGGAGCATTTTCAGTTAAATCAGTCGAAGACATTCGTTACCTGCAACGTTTGTAGGTCAGACTTAGCATGGCACGGGAGTACTACAGTGATGACGCAAGCATGTCAGAATCATCGGCGAGGAAGGAGAGAGCTCTGCGTCCGGGTAAGTTAAAAACTTTTCAAAAGTGATTCACCCAAGCCCCGGATTATTAGACAGGCTAGACATGCCCTAAGCTCGTAAAAAAAAAGTCTATATAATTGTAAGCGCAATGCTATTAGATGGATGGGGGGGGGGGGGGGGACTCGCGCCGCTGCGAACCGGTTCCGCCGTCACATTCCCGCAGAAACTGGTTGATCACACCGGGGCCAGACTACTAACATGTGGCTTTACAACCACAATGTCCTCAGAAGCAAAAACGCTTTTAAAAGGGAGGGAGGAGTCCTAACTGTTGCTGCAGGCGTGTTGTGTGAGAGTGCAGTTATATACTGGTTAATATATTTTTGGGTTCAGTTGCTTTCATGTGGCCTAATGTGAGTCTATTTGGGATCATTGGAATGATCAGCAGCATTTCTTGATGTGACTTTATGGCAGTTGCCCAGGGCATCATCACAAGGAGGATGGCATTCATTTACTTTTGTTTTATTTGGTATTTTTCAGTCATTTTTGGAAATAGTGATTAATTTTGATTAATTCACAGCCTATGTTTAATTACATTTAAAAATTAGTTGTTTGACATCCCCAGTTATAATAAATGTCTACAGATGAGATCAAACAAAACAGATGAGAATTGCCCTTAAAGAGCAAGTCACCCCCAAATAAACTTTTTTTGCTGATAAACTAAATAAACGAGTGTCTAATCGTGCTGCAGACACGTGTCGTCAATAATTTGGCACTTCAGTGCATCTTAGTTAAAATTTAAATATTCTGCCTAAACTGGCAGTGTTGTGCCGTTGTCAGGTAAAAACTCTGCACTGTATTTTAATTTAAATCTGCCACCGCTATTGGCTAAGAAGTATGCTATGATGTAAACTGGTACATTATGATGTCACAATGCTGTTGTGAGCCTGAGTGTGTGTGTATTTGATAGCGGCTCCGCCCTCTCGGTCTGCCAGGCAACAGCATGTGTTGCATTTTTCAAACATGAAGTGGGAGTGGAGTTAGACTCTGGTAGGGGTTGAGTCCTGGATCCCGTTTGGCGACACAAGTTTCCTACTCGAGCTCATACCACCTGGCTGCTCCTGTTTTAATATCCCCAGGTCACGGGGCAGAGGTGGAGGGCTGGTTGTTGTTTTTAAATCCAGCTTTCCTTGTAAACAGCTTACACCCACCATGTCATTTTCTTCCTTTGAACTGTGCTTATTTGAACTGTGCATCTCCCCCCGCCTGCTCGTTGTGCTGATTTATCGGCCTCCAAAGACTGACTCTAACTTCCTTAATGATTTCTGTGATCTTGTGGCAGACTGCATCCTAAAATATGATTATGTCCTATTTTTTGGTGATTTTAACATCCATATCTGCTGTCCTGATAATGTGCTTGCTAAAGGTTTTTTTAATTTGCTAGATTCATTCAATCTAACTCAATGGGTATCGTCCCCAACTCATGCCAGGGGTCACACCCTGGACCTGGTTCTCTCTTATGGTCTACCCATCATGAACCTTGTGACTTTGCCTCCGGTGTTCTCTGACCACTCTCCAATACTCTGTGATGTTACGTTGCCATGTCCTGTCCCTGTGTGTGAAGCTCCAGCTACTAGGTTCAGAGCCCTGGATGCAGAAACTATTTCAAAGTTTGTGGACTGTATGTCTGTAAGGTTAGAGGTCCTGGACGTGGTTGCCCCTCTCAAGCTTTGCAAGTCTCGGCCTAGGAGGGAGCCTTGGCTCTCTGATGTCACACGGGCTTGCAGGCGGGCGTGTAGATCCTCTGAGAGAAAGTGGAAAAAGGATGACCTACAGGTCTCGCGTGAGTTGTTCAGAGCATCTCTGGTTGCTTATCAGGATGCAGTGAGGGCCGCCAGAATGGCCTATTTTGCAGACATCATTGAGACAAACTCCAATAATCCTAAGATTCTCTACAAAACACTAAACTCAGTTCTGGTGTATCAGGAGCCTAGCTCCATGTCTCCTACAGCTGCTGGAAACTCTGAAGCTTTTCACAAATTCTTTGTTGATAAAGTATCAGGCATTAGAGCAGCTATTTCTGGTAACTCTGTTGACCCTGTTCCAGTTCATCCATCACCACCCACCCTGAGCTCCCTCAATACTGTTTCATACTCCGAGCTGAGTAAGCTAGTTGCGAGGCAGAAGCCATCTGGCTCTCCACTTGATGTTCTGCCGCCTCGTCTCTGGAAGGCTGCCTTTCCGTGCCTTGGCCCTTCACTTGGTCAGATTATCAATGGGAGCCTCAGCACAGGTGTTGTCCCAGCTGCTTTGAAAGCAGCAGTTATTCGGCCGACCCTGAAGAAACCTGGTGCTGATGTCTCTGTGATAGAAAATTACAGGCCTATCTCTACCCTGCCCTTTACATCTAAACTGCTTGAGAAAGTCGTTTATCAGCAGCTGGTCTCACATTTAGCTGACTCTGATCTGTTTGAGGTTTTCCAATCAGGGTTCAGGTCTGGCCATAGCACAGAGTCTGCTCTACCGAGGGCCTTAAATGATATATGTATCCATCACTAGATCAGGGAACATCTGTGCTGCTTCTGTTGTTAGACCTGACAGCAGCCTTCGACACAGTTGACCACGCGATTCTACTCGATCGCTTGGAACGATGGGTTGGGATCAAAGGGTCTGCTCTGGACTGGTTTAGATCGTATCTCCAAAACAGGACATTCTGTGTTAAACTGGGTGATGTTTTTTCTTCTTGGGAGGGGCTCCGGTGGGGGGTCCCGCAGGGGTCGATCCTTGGTCCACTTTTGTTTGCCATTTATCTGCTTCCTCTGGGGTCAGTCTTTCATAAACATGGCCTATCATTACATCTGTATGCTGACGATTGCCAGATTTACTCTCCATTGTGTCAGGAGAAAGGTCACTCTATCCAGTCCTTTGTGTCCTGTATTAATGAGGTGAAGTCTTGGCTAATGTCCAACTATCTACATCTGAATGAGGGAAAGACAGAGCTCATTGTTTTTCACCCCAACAGCAGGAATGTGGATCGTTATGCTGATCTTGGCCCTCTTTCTCCATACTCAAAAGCAGTTGTTACCAGTTTGGGGGTGAAACTTGATGTAGGACTTAAATTTGATGCTCACATCAATTCTGTGATCCGGTCCAGTTTCTTTCACCTGAGACGCCTTGCTAAAATCAAGCATATGCTGTCGAGAGCCCACCTGGAGCGGGTACTGCATGCCTTTGTAATTTCTCGGCTTGACTACTGCAACTCTCTCTATGCAGGGTTGTGTCAGTCAACACTGCGTCGCCTACAGGTTGTGCAGAACAGCGCTGCCAGGTTCCTGACTGGGACCAGGAAACAGGACCACATCAGTCCAGTTCTGGCCTCCCTGCACTGGCTTCCGATTTGCTATCGCTCACAATTCAAAATACTCGTCTTTGTTTATCATTTCTTCCAGGGTGGTGGTCCCCCCTATCTGGCCACTCTCCTGAACAGACACTCCCCATCACGCGCTCTGCGCTCCTCTGACCAAGGCCTGCTCGCTGTCCCTCGGTCTAGGTGTCGTACCCGTGGGGACCGGGCTTTCTCAGTCCTAGCACCGTTACTCTGGAACCAGTTGCCACCCTTAGTTAGGCTGTCCCCATCTCTGCCAGTCTTTAAGAATCACCTAAAAACACACCTCCTCCACTTGGCGTTTCCAGAACATGTTTGATTATGGCCCTCTATTATGTTGAATCCATTCCACAGTTTTCATTGGTACACTCAATCCATCCACTCAATCCAATTGTGTTTCACACATTTGTATTTTACCGGAATGTTTCATCTATTTTGTTATTTCCATTTTGTATTTTGTAATTTGTATTTTGTAATTTGAATTTCTTTTATTGTTGATTTATTCAGTATAATTACTTACAACTGTACCATGTTCAGCGCTTTGGGCTTCCTGACAGGGTTGCGGAAGGCGCTTTATAAATAAAGCTTTGATTGATTGATTGATTGATTGATTGACTTGCTCTTTAAGCTGTTTAACTTGGACCAAGCATTTTAGGTCACAGATAGGTGTAGCTTAGGGTCTCTGTCTATACACCTAATAAGACAATTTAGGTGATGGCATGTTGTTTTTCTGCTATTGAACTGTTTTCTAATAATGTTGTGTTAAATAAAGTGAAGGAAGGAGAAAAATAACGTTTCCCTAGCAGTTTTTATAAATGTCCCTATGTAATCCGATTAATCGATTAATCGTGTCGAGACCCCATCCGATTAATCGATTATCCAAATAATCGTTTGTTGCAGCCCTAACCGATAGCTGTTGCGGTGGGTATGTCACATTCATTGTCCAGTAGAATACGGAGATCATTTGAAAGACAACTGTAGAACCAACCCCACAACCGAGAGCCGTCATTTGAGCGTTGCCAGACTAAATAATACATTTATTTAGTCTGGCTTGCCAGGCTAGGCGCTGCTGACACTGATGATGCCTTTGATGAATGTACTGATGCTTTTGTTGTTGTCAGAAAGGTTGTTGGATCTAAACATCCAGAATACTCTATCAGGTAAAAATATTCCGTTATGAGCTTTTCTAGCATCAACATACAGAACGTTAACGATTCTACTAAGAGCCATTCTGCTGACAATAAGATCAAACTTGTAAAAAAGAAAAAAGGAAATATGTCTTTTAACCATATATGGGTTCATGTTGCTTTAAGTGATAATTTTAGTTTGACAACAATTTTATTTAAACTATTGAAGAACTGACAAACATTAAGAAAGTGATCTTACCACTTTGGTGACGCCTGTCTGAAGAAGCGGTACCTTTGGCTGGAGTTGCAGCTGACTGGGCGGGTGTTTTTGTTTTCGATGGCAGCGGGGTGGATGTCGTTGGGGTGTGTGTTGGTGTTGGACCTAAACTTGCAGAGAAGTAAGTTGTTAATGTAAAATAAATGCATTGAACTTATATAGCGCTTTTCTAGACACCCAAAGACGCTTTCACACACTCACATTCACACACTGCTAGTGATGGTAAGCTACTTGTGGCCACAGCCGCCCTGGGGAGGTCTGACAGAGGCGAGGCTGCCATTTAGCGCCGTCGGCCCTTCTGACCACCACTAACACGGGCAAGTTGGGTGAAGTGTCTTGCCCAGGGACACAACCTGGCGGGAGCTGGAATCGAACCCATGACCCTCCGATCATGAGGCAACCCGCTCTACCACCTGAGCTACTGCTGCCCCAAAAAGCAAAGTCCTAAAGAATGCAGGAGCATTAAGCTGACCTACTTGATGAAGTTAATGGAGGTTTGTAGGGATAACGGAAAAAATGTGATTAAAAATAAAACGTTTAAAAATAACCAGTTTGTTATCCAGGGATGTCACTAGGACTGAGGGGGATATATATACAGTTTATCACCTATCACAACCTTTATTTCATTCAAGTATACACACACAAGAAAAAATAAACACAAATATGCAAAAAATTTAAAATAAACAAGCAAGAATGAAAAGGAACAGAAAGAAGAGAAAATCTTGTTAATCGCTGCCCCCTTTTATAAATAAATAAATAAAATGACATCAATAGATTCCAGTATTTGAAAGTCTTTGAATAAAAATTAACCCTTTGATGCATAATGGTCACTACAGTGGACAGGTATTCAAAATTAGCATTTATTTATTTTTGCTATTAACTCGTTCACTGCCATTGATGACTAAAGTCGTCATTTGCATTTTTTTACTGTTTGAGCATCGGAACGAGCCCCCGCGCTCAG
>NC_091752.1:71177599-71272599 GCF_043380555.1 Nothobranchius furzeri
AAATGAATCAATAACAGAATCAGTGTCCCAGTTTGTGGATTTCTTTATCAAACCAGCTTGAATTACCTTCATTTAACTCATTCACTGCTAGCCGTTTCCTGATCGCTAACGGCCTTCGCTGCCAGCGTTTCTCACCGTTTTTACTGTTTTTTTTAAGAGTCACAGAACGTTGCATTCTAGGATGATGTTGACGCCAAAACAACCAAAACAAAGCGGAGACTCACCTCTTACATCAGGGAGAATCCGCGTGTTTTCAGCATTATCCGTTCTTTCATAATCTGTTGTCGAATTGTGATCGGCAGACGCTTTTCCGGTTCGCGCCTCACTTTTTTTACAGGAACGGCCCAAAACGATCTCCTAACACATTGATGTTCTGCTTCCTGATCACGTGACATGTGACGTATGCGGATGAAGATCGGCTTCAGGGCTGAGATGTTTGTTCTCTCAGCACGGGGGCTCGTTCCGATTTTCAAACAGTAAAAAAATGCAAATGACGACTTTAGTCGTCATTGGCAGTGAACGGTTGGATCTAAAATGACGACTTTAGTCGTCAATGGCAGTGAATGAGTTAATCAAGACACCACACATGTATTGAATACAGTTACAGACATAAAGAATATAGGATAGGAACTCTTTGTTATTATGGAAATAGAGCCACTCTACACAAACACTGATCATAAAAAAAGACTGGATACATTATCCTGCTATTTAGAAACGATATCTTCAGAACTAATGCCCCATTCTTCCTTTATGCTACAGGTGGCAGAGTGGACCCTATAAAACAAAGTATTTTAGTTTCGAAATTAACAGGAAAGGTACAGCAATGGCAGCATGTTTGGCACCTAACTACTCCAACCTGTTTATGGGAGCATGGGAAGAAGCATTTATATATTCAGATCGCAATGCCTTTAGTGACAAAATCATATAGCGCAACATATCATTAATAAATAAAGTGGCATGGTATGGTATGATGTAGTATAGTATAGTATAGTATAGTATAGTATAGTATGGCGTGGTATAGTATGGTATGGTAGGGCATGGCATGCTAATTTATGGTATGGAATGGTATAGGATGGTATGGTATGGTACGGTATGGTATGGTATGGTATGGTATGGCATGGCATAGCATGTTATGGTATGGCATGACACGGCATGGCAAGCTAATGTATGGTGGGGCATGGTATGGTATGGTATATGATGGGGTAGATGTATCAATTACATAATTTTTTGGTCTGGATCAGAAACTGAATTGCTACAGTTTCATTCATATTTAAATATTACTAACAAAAACTTAGTTTACAGTGGGGCAAATAAGTATTTAGTCAGCCACCGATTGTGCAAGTTCTCCCACTTAAAATGACAGAGGTCAGTAATTTTCATCATAGGTACACTTCAACTGTGAGAGACAGAATGTGAAAAAAAAATCCATGAATTCACATGGCAGGATTTTTAAAGAATTTATTTGTAAATCAGGGTGGAAAATAAGTATTTGGTCAATAACAAAAATTCAACTCAATACTTTGTAACATAACCTTTGTTGGCAATACCAGAGGTCAAACGATTACTATAGGTCTTTACCAGGTTTGCACACACAGTAGCTGGTATTTTGGCCCATTCCTCCATGCAGATCTTCTCGAGAGCAGTGATGTTTTGGGGCTGTTGCCGAGCAACACGGACTTTCAACTCCCTCCACAGATTTTCTATGGGGTTGAGGTCTGGAGACTGGCTAGGCCACTCCAGGACTTTCAAATGCTTCTTACGGAGCCACTCCTTTGTTGCCCGGGTGGTGTGTTTGGGATCATTGTCGTGTTGGAAGACCCAGCCACGTTTCATCTTCAAAGCTCTCACTGATGGAAGGAGGTTTTGGCTCAGAATCTCACGATACATGGCCCCATTCATTCTGTCCTTAACACGGATCAGTCGTCCTGTCCCCTTAGCAGAAAAACAGCCCCAAAGCATGATGTTCCCACCCCCATGCTTCACAGTAGGTATGGTGTTCTTGGGATGCAACTCTGTATTATTCTTCCTCCAAACACGACGAGTTGAGTTTATACCAAAAAGTTCTACTTTGGTTTCATCTGACCACATGACATTCTCCCAATCCTCTGCTGTATCATCCATGTGCTCTCTGGCAAACTTCAGACGGGCCTGGACATGCACTGGCTTCAGCAGCGGAACACGTCTGGCACTGCAGGATTTGATTCCCTGCCGTTGTAGTGCGTTACTGATGGTGACCTTTGTTACTGTGGTCCCAGCTCTCTGCAGGTCATTCACCAGGTCCCCCCGTGTGGTTCTGGGATTCTTGCTCACCGTTCTCATGATAATTTTGACCCCACGGGATGAGATCTTGCGTGGAGCCCCAGATCGAGGGAGATTATCAGTGGTCTTGTATGTCTTCCATTTTCTGATAATTGCTCCCACAGTTGATTTTTTAACACCAAGCTGCTTGCCTATTGTAGATTCACTCTTCCCAGTCTGGTGCAGGTCTACAATTCTTTTCCTGGTGTCCTTCGAAAGCTCTTTGGTCTTGGCCATAGTGGAGTTTGGAGTCTGACTGTTTGAGGCTGTGGACAGGTGTCTTTTATACAGATAATGAGTTCAAACAGGTGCCGTTAATACAGGTAACGAGTGGAGGACAGAAAAGCTTCTTAAACAAGACGTTACAGGTCTGTGAGAGCCAGAGATTTTCCTTGTTTGAAGTGACCAAATACTTATTTTCCACCCTGATTTACAAATAAATTCTTTAAAAATCCTGCCATGTGAATTCATAGATTTTTTTTTTCGCATTCTGTCTCTCACAGTTGAAGTGTACCTATGATGTAAATTACTGACCTCTGTCATCATTTTAAGTGGGAGAACTTGCACAATCGGTGGCTGACTAAATACTTTTTTGCCCCACTGTAATTCAGATTTTTTCTCATTCAAAATTAACTTCTTAGATCTATAAAGGGTTAAATGGAGAGCTACATACCTCTATATTAAAAAAAATAACAGACCGGATTACAATCCTTACAGCAAATAGCTTTCACCCACCTTGGCTTAAAAACCTTTTCCTTTTGACCAGTTTCAGACACACCTGCGTTCCCGAAGTAGACTTTGAAAGCAATGCTCAGGATATTTGTCTGAGATTAAAAAGGTTACCAACAGAGAGCTATAACCAGAGCATATAATAAAGCAAAAGATCACCCTTGAGAACAAGTACTAACCTCTACAGAAACACAAGAAAACAACTCCAATCCAATATTCTTTGTAACACTACTAAGCCATCAGTCTAATAAAATGAGACTAATTATTGAAAGAACGTGGGATATATTGAGGAGTGACCGTGTTCTCAGAGAAGCTCTTCCAGAAGCTCCAACTATCAGTTTCCGATGTGCACCTACATTGCAGCCTTCAGTTCTCACTTTATCTTCTTCCTCTAGGACTGCTATTTAAGAAACACACTTTATGCTGATGATTGACAGCTTTATGTGTCAGTTCAGCAGGGGTCTGGAGGTAACATACAGCAATTGGTGAACTGCTTGCAGGAAGTGGCTCTCTAGATGGTGTCTAACTTTCTGGCCAAAGGACAAACTGAGATAGTTTTGCCCCAAACTGACATTTTTAAAGCCAGGCTAAAGCTTTAATTTAGACCAAATTGCTAGTTTCATTAATGATTGTGTTGTTGTTTTTTTATTGCTCTTTGGTCTTATTGCTTCTAAATATTTTATTGCTTTTTAGTGTTTAATGCATTTATTCTAGCATAATGTTTTTGTGTCTCTGCAGTATGTACAGCACCCTCCTGGACTGGGGAATGGGAGGGGCTTAATAAGTAAACAGTTCAAGTCAGTAATGGTGGGGGTCTATTACTGATGATTCTTTTGGCTTTAGCAATAAATTTACTGAATTTGTATTTGTTTCATTTCCTCAAACCTCAATACAATATGACATCTATGGAAGTAATAATGAGTAGTACATTTAGAGAAAGGTAGTAGTGGCTCTTCTACAAAAGTGCATTAGATTTAGACAGTTTAGATTTGTGTACATGTAAAAGCAGAACAGAAACAACAAACTCACCAGAAGCAGACAGTCCTGTAGAGATGTCAACTGCAGTGTCTAAAAGGGAAGGTAGAGAAAGATGATGTTACATATGTGTAAAGATCCCCGTGTATACATGCACAGTAGGTATAGAAAAGAATCACCACCCTTGAAAGACTTGAGTCTTTTTGCTCTACAGCCTTAAATGGAAACACAAAGTACTTTTTACCAGCTTTACTTATCCAACACAACCTAGAACATCCACATGGAAAATATCACAGTTATACTTCAGAAAATGTTCTAAAATAAATAAGAAATACAGAGATTCATAAAGGATCTCCTAAACAATCCTTTTTAAATGGAGAGGAAGTGACCACCATATCATTAGGGGACCGTTGTTACCTGTGATCAGTGTTGGGAAAGATACTTTTAAAAAGTAATTAGTTATAGTTACTAATTACTTTGTCAAAAAAGTAACTCAGTTGCTTACAAAGTTACGAGATTATAAAAGTAACTAATTACCAAGAAAAATAACTACTTTGTTACTTTTTTTCATAAAAGAATGCAAGAAAAATGGGTTAACTGAACTTACTTAATTTACTATAAATGACTACAATAGTTATTGGACTTCTGTGTAAGCCGTAGTTGTTACAGGGCGTGGCTGGTCTGTGGGTCTCCGGAGGCAGCAGACAGGTACCGGATAGCCAAGCAGGGTGCAGCAGTGGCAGTTGCCGAGGCAAAATCTCGGGCATGGGAGGAGTTTGGTGAGGCCATGGAGAAAGACTCGATCGGAGCATGCCAAAGAGGTTCTGGCAAACTGTCCGGCGCCTCAGGAGAGGGAGGCAGCGACTCGCTCACACTGTTTACAGTGGGGATGGGGAGCTGCTGACGTCAACGGGGACAATAGTCAGACGGCGGAAGGAATACTTTGAGGAGCTCCTCAATCCCACCAATGCGCATTCCGAGGAGGAACCAGAGCCGGGAGACCTAGGGATGGACTGGCCAATCTCAGGGGCAGAAGTTGCTGAGGTAGTCAAACAACTACACAGCGGCGGAGCCCCGGGGGCGGATGAGATTCGTCCTGGGTATCTCAAGGCTATGGATGTTGTAGGGCTGTCATGGTTGACACGTCTCTGCAACATTGCGTGGTCATCGGGGGCAGTTCCTGTGGAGTGGCAGACCGGGGTGGTGGTCCCCATCTTTAAGAAGGGTGACCTGAGGGTGTGTTCCAACTATAGGGGATCACACTCCTCAGCCTCCCTGGAAAGGTCTACGCCAAGGTACTGGAGAGGAGGGTCCGATCGATAGTTGAATCTCAGATTGAGGAGGAGCAATGTGGTTTTCGTCCTGGCCGTGGAACTGTGGACCAGCTCTATACCCTTGCAGGGGTGATGGAGGGGGCATGGGAGTTTGCCCAACCAATCCACATGTGTTTTGTGGATTTGGAGAAGGCTTATGACCGTGTCCCCAGGGGCACCCTGTGGGGGACGCTCCAGGAGTATGGGGTGGGTGGCTTTCTGTTAAGGGACATTCAGTCCCTTTACCAGAGGAGCGTGAGTTTGGTCCGCATAGCCGGTAGTAAGTCGGACCTGTTCCCAGTGAGGGTTGGACTCCGCCAGGGCTGACTAGTGACTCTCTGAGACATGCTAATGGCTAGCCTCTCCAACGCTAACACCAGCCCGTCCAGGCTAACGCTAGCCTATCCATGCTAATAGACAGCAGAGGGAGTGTTTGAACCAGTCAATGACCAGCGAAGGGCTGCTAGTCCCTAGTGTATCTAGTAATAACGCCGGTAAAGGTGCTATTCCTCAGTAAGCAGCGCCAGCCTCTCAGTTACCGGCACCAGCTTATCATTAATCAGATCAGTAGTTTGCTTCGGAATTTATATAGCCTCCTGCTGCTGGGCAGGAGTCTTAATTTTGGCCCCCATACCACGCCATACTAGTTGGGATGCTGCCCCCGCGACCCAGACCTGGACCCGGATAAGCGGAGGAAGACGACGACGACAACGAAGCACTTAACAGGAGGAACTACTAACAGGAACATTACACTTATCTAGACTATTAAAAGGTCACTGTGTGATATTTAACAAGACCCCAATCAGCTAACATTTATAACTGGAAATAGAAAAAGGGTTCCCGAGCCTTTAAACGGTCTCTCAGTCTAGTTAAATTACAGAAATTAATGTAATTTTGCACAGTATTTTAATTTTTCCAGCTTCACATAATTGTGTGTTTTTAGCAGCATTTCTGTTGCTGCTAATCTAGTAACGGTTAAATAAATAAATAAAATCCTTTAAAATGACACTAGAAGAGGCACAAGCCTGATGGAGGACTTACATTTACTAACGTGGGTCAGACCCAACCACAGAAGAGCTGAAGCTGGGTGGTAAACACACACAGGTAGTTCTAATAACACCTGAGCTCCATGACGTCTGAGACTGATGCATCAGTGTTACAGCGGGACTAAAGACATGATCAGGAACAGGTTACAGCTGGATGATCTAGGAAGGTAGAAGATCAGGACGTCTGAGCGGTGAACAGGTGAGCGGACCTTCAGGACGTCCCGCTGTCACGCTTAAGCCGGGCGTACACTGTAGCACTCGTAGCACACAGCTTCAGCTCAAACTGTACGGCTTCCTCGCAGGGCAGATCTCATGAGTCATGTTCTCACACTTTACGTCTGGTAGCAACACGTCGGCTCTAAAAATAAGCTAAAAATAGCAGTTTTTACTCAACATGTCAGACTTTTTTGTCTTGTTTTGCCTGTTGTCCTTCGGGAGTGCTGCAGGAGGACACACAGGGATTTATGGGGGTTGGATGAGGAAAACGAAATAAAGAAAGTAAATCTGTGTTTTGTGATCAGTTTAATTTGACATGAACACGACAAACACGCTTTCTTGACAATTTTTGTGAGTAAAAAAACGTGTAGAAATAAACACGAACAGCGTGTGTTATTAGGGAAATAGCGGGCGAGCGGCGTTGATGCAGGATTGCGCATGCGCCGTGAGCGATTCTGGTTCTTCTTGGGTCGCAGCGCCGCTTCAACAGTGCGATACCCTCACGAGGGACGAGCAAAATATTAAACACGCCAGAAGTCCGTGCGAGCTCACGATTGCTGATCAGTAGCTGGTCACGTGGTGTTAATCGCCTCTCGTAACCCCCTGTACACGACTCGACGCTCGGTGCAAAACTCGCCCCGATCTCGTGGATTCTCGCACGAGTGGAAAATCGGCTCAAAAACGTGAAAAAGTCGCACAGTGTACGCCCGGCTTAAGAAGGGCGCGGCTGCAGACCCACACCTGCAGCCGTAGATATTCATCACGTCTTCCTCGTTCTTCACGGCCGTGATGCTCTTGGATGAAAACATCTGCCTCTTTAGCTCCTGATCAGCTGACGACAGCTTCAACACACCGCGCAGCTTAACGCACGCATTTTCTTATCAGTAACAGAAACCACGTTTTGTTAAAAGAAGACGGTAATTAATTAGTTTGCTCGTTACTGAAAAAAACATTTTTTTAGTAACGCGGTTATTTTAAACGGTGTTATTCCCATCACTGCTCTGTTGTGTCTACAGCAGGCAGCGACTGAGACAGTGAGGGTCTCCGCCCACCCGGCCAATCATCATCGTGTTTGTAAGCGTGTTACCGACACCTCTCTCTCCCTGGCTGCAGCTGAAGTGTGGCGGTCAGAAAGCCTCACACTGCTGCTCAACGTTCGACAAGCACATGGTAACGCACAACCTTCCGTCCCCAGTAACGGTAACGGCGTTGCAGCAGTGGGAAGAGTATTTAATTAGATTATTCCGTTACCTATAAAAGAACGCCGTTAGAAACGCCGTTATTTTTAAACGGCGTTATTCCCATCACTGCCTGTGATCAATAGTAATCAGTGTGATTAGCGGAGCATAAACAGCTGTTCCTAGAGCATTGTCTTGCTTGGTAGTAAAACTGACAGTAAACAACCGACTATGAGTGGTAAGGCACTTTCCAAAGGTCGCAAGGACAGACGTAAGGCAGGAGATGGATACAAAACCACCTTAAAGGCTTCATCAATCCCAAGGAGCTCATTAAAGTCTATAATAAAAGACGTGTAATGCGGTTTGGTCCTTCCTGAGCTGGTTGTCCCTCCAAACTGAATTAAAGAGCAAAAGAGGAAACTGGTTACTTACAAAGAGGAAGTCAGCCAGTTTGAAGGAGTTACAGGATTACATATCAAAGAGTGGTCACGTGACAACTATTTCACAAGCCCTCTACAGACGTGGCTTGTTCAGGAGGGTTGCAAATAAAAAGCCCCTTCTCAAGAAAGGCCACCTTAAAGCTGGTTTGAGATTTGCCAGAACGTGCCTTGAAGATTCTGATGCCAACAGGAAAAAAGCTACTGAGCCTCAGCACCACACCTGGTGTAACCTGGTGTAAAGCCAACACAGCTCACTACACACAACCACACCACACCTACAGTAAAGCACGGAGGTGGCAGCATCCCGTTGTGAGGGGGGTTCTAAGAGGCTCTGGTTACGGTAGAAGGAGAAACGGATGGGGAAAAATACTGTCAAGTTCTTGACGAAAACCTGTTAGCCTGTGTCAGAAAGTTGAAGACTGGCAGAAGATTCAGCTTTCAACACGACGACTTGAAGCACACAGTGGCTGAAGAACCCGGTCAGAGCCCAGACCCAAATCCCACTGAACATCTGTGGAGATTTTGAAGATTGCAGTCCGCCGACACCTACCTGACCCAACCTGAACGGTTCACTTGGCTGTTACAGGACGCTTTTGAAAAGTCAAGCTGGTAAAATATACTCTGTTGGTGTTTTGCTTTAAGGCTGTAAAGAAAACTAAATTCAACTATTTTCTATACGCCCTGATGCATCTCATTCAGCCACTACAGCACGCCATGTGTACTCACCAAATCCTTCACAATCTGCAAGAAAAGCAGCAACAACAAAGTTTAGAACAGGAGAAGAACGAGTCTGCAGCATTTGCCAGCATGCATCGGTTAACGAGTGAAACTTTTAACCCTGATAGTTAATTCGGTTTTGTGTTAAAGGTGAATGAGTGAATGAATAAGGCTCTAAACATGCAGCATGTGCTGATATTAAACAAGAATAATGTTTCATACAGTTCAAGCTTTGTCTCGAGTAGTGAAGTATTGTTCATTACTAGTATTGGGTATGTTGTGTAGTTGGGCCAGCAGGCATTTGAAGAGAAACACACTGATGGATTTATTCATGGTGGATTTTCCGCTGCACATTTTCGTCAGTACCGTCTGTGAACAAACACAGAAAATAGAACAGCCTGATTAAAATATGTGCCTGATGAACGTGGAAAAAGCAAAACAACCAGTATTTAACTAGCTTTAAAACACCGTCACAAACTAACCGGACAAGTACTCACCTTGTCGAGGGCTGTACTTTTGTGTAGGTACCAGAACAGATAACTTTTGTTTTCATTCACCAAATCTTTGGCCAACGCCCACTCGTGATATAACGTGCATTCTAGCATGTCCTGTAACACCAGAATACAAAAATCAGACCTGCATTTGGAGTAGTGTGTGTAACTGTATTTCCTCGTTGCTCTTTGCTAGCTAACAACTGAAAAGCAGCACGGAACGGTAATATCTAACTCACTTTACATTTTTACAACCCTGCTGGTGATACTAGCTCAGCATCTAAGCCACAAACTGCTTCGCCTTACCTTTAAACTGGAGTCACTGGTAAGATTCACTGTCGTGTTCAAGTCTTTTTCCTGCAAAGTAAAATTTAGACGATTTTATGTTTAAAAACATAAATTAAGTTTCAACATTCTGTAAATGTTACGTCTGCGTGGCACTAGCTCGGAGGCTTTAGCAAGTCAGCTAATAAAAGAAGGGTTGGTGGTTCAAATACTAGTCACTTTGTCGTTAGGGGCGAAAGTGGCTCGGGGAGTAGGAGTCTGCCGCATAACCAGAAGGTTGCCAGTTTGAACCCAGGCTCTGTTTATGTCAGCCACTGTGTCCTTGAGCACTTCACCCTCCTATCCTGCTGGTGGTGGTGTGAGCATGTGGCCCCACGCTGCAGCGGGTCTAACTATTAGTCGCTCAGAAAGTATGGATTCCTGTTGCCGGGCAGATTATTCCACCAGCCCCCACAGAGACCAACCACATGTGTTACCAGCATACCAGAGCTGGGCTGAAATTAAGAAACTTTAAAACATGATTACTTAAGAAGAACATTTAAGACAGTAAACTACATGAAAACTTTAACACACTGCTATTGGCTAAGAGGTCCACTATGACATTTGCTAGTACATTATGATGTCACATGTCGTTGTGAGCCTGTGTTTGTGTGTAATGATAAATGATAAATGACCCGCACTTGTATAGCGCCTCTCAGAGTAAGGACTCCAAAGCACTTTACACTACAGTGTATCATTCATCCATTCACACACACACTCACACACTGATGGTGATGAGCTACGATGTAGCCACAGCTGCCCTGGGGCACACTGACAGAGGCGAGGCTGCCGAGCACAGGCGCCACCGGTCCCTCCGACCTCCACCAGCAGGCAAGGTGGGTTAAGTGTCTTGCCCAAGGACACAACAGCAGAATTCTCTGTCCAGAGCCGGGATCGAACCTGCAACCTTCCGATTACCGAACAACCCGCTCAACCTGTTGAGCTACTGCTGCCCCAGTGTACTTGTCAGCAGCTCCGCCCTCTCCGTGTGCCAGGCAACAGCATTTGTTGTCTTTTTCAAACAGGAAGTGGCAGTGGATTAAGACTCTGGTAGGGGGTGACTTGCTCTTTAAGTTCAGCAAAACAAATGTACTTAAGCCAAGTCATTTTCTGACCTATAAAACCGGTTAAAGCTTAAATTCACCATGTCACCGGCTGCGCTGTCAGTTCACCATGGTCAGTTTGCGTACATTTGCCACAAGTTTTTTAATAAATAACAAAGTAGAAACTGACGTAAGCAGACTTAAACAGGAGGAACTGAATAAAATATTAGTGTAATGATACTGATGTTTTTATCAATACTGTTGATATGGGAATCGATCAGGAATCGATCCACACACCCCCAGGTGCTTCCCCACACCCAGCCTAGTCCCAACAAATACAAGAATACATACCTCAATGTTCAAGTAGTCATCACTACCCTCCATTGATAGATCAGGTGTGATAACAAAACACTAGAAAGCAAATTAAACAGCTGTATTAGTGTTTCCATAGCTTGTAAAGTAAAGAAAAAAATCTACTTCGCATTATTTAAGCTCCTGAGGGGTCACTTGATTTCAAATACAACTTTGTTTCATTGCAGGTCAGAATTCTGACAATGACGTGTTTTCTAGTGATGTGTCGGTCGCGAACGAACCGGCTCTAAGAGCCGGCTCTTTGAAGTGAACGACGGGAGCCGGCTCGTCATTGGGAGCCGTCCCCTCCCCTTTTGCTTTGGTGAAAGCTGCAGGTGATTGGTCAACATGTGTAACTGCGTGTCCAGACTGTCCACACACAGAGCAGTAGGGGCGGGGAAGAGGGAGGATCAGACTCAGACACACAGCAGAACACATGCGGGTGGAGGGAGACGAGAGGGAATGAGGAGGAGGAAAAAGGCAAGAGAGAGAGAGGAGAGTGCGACGAAGACGGTGAGAAAATGAGCGCCAGCAGTTGGAAAGTGGAGATTTCTTAAAGTGTTCAGTTATTAAATCCATAGAAATGATAAATATTTGATATATTGCAATTTTTTACATTAGTAAATCATTTTACATATAGTTTTGCATTATTTTGGTTATAAATGTCCTCTATGCAACAGAAAAACTGGGGAGCCACTTGGGAGCCGAAAGAGCCGGCTCTTTTTGGCGAGCTGAGCCAAAAGAACCGGCTCTCTAAAAAGAGCCGTAATTCCCATCACTAGTATTTTTCTAGCAGCAGCTCATCAGATTCTGCATAAACCTGTAGCTCACCTGCTGATGAAAACCAGGTGAGCTAGATCGATGATGGTTAGGGTTAACCCTAACATGCTGGATAGACACCCTTGTTCTAGCTTTTATCAGTTTCACTGGTTAGTTTTAGTTTGTTGTAGTTAAATAAAATGTGGCATTTTTTGAAAAGGAATCATTTGAGTGTTTGATTTTTAAATAAATATATTTGAATTTTTCCACCTCTTGAAAGGTTGTCAAATAGAATATTTGAATAATCAATTTGATAGACAAAGAACGGTTCAGAGGATCTTTCATGGATGTAAATTCTAAGAGTCGGAGTACCCGGCCCAGAGGGTTACCGGGGTCCCACCCTGGAGCCAGGTCTGGGGTTGGGGCCCGTGAGCGAGCGCCTGGTGGCCGGGCGTTCGCCCATGGGGCCCGGCCGGGCCCAGCCCGAACCGGATACATGGGCTCATCCAACTGTGGACCCAACACCCGCAGGAGGAACATGAAGGGTCCGGTGCAATGTGGATCGGGTGGCAGACCAAGGTGGGAGTCTTGGCGATCCGATCCCCCAACAAGAAAACTGGTTTTTGGGACATGGAACATCACCTCGCTGGCGGGGAAGGAGCAGGAGCTCGTGGCAGAGGTTGAGCTGTACCGGCTAGATATAGTCGGACTCACCTCGACACATAGCATTGGCTATGGAACCCAAGTCCTTGAGAGGGGGTGGACACTCTCCTTTGCTGGAGTTGCTCCGGGTGAGAGGCGGAGGGCTGGGGTTGGCTTTTTGTTAACCCCAAGACTCTCTGCCTGTGTGTTGGGGTTTACCCCGGGGGACGAGAGGGTAGCTTCCCTGCGCCTTCGGGTCGGGGAACGGGTCCTGACTGTTGTTTGTGCTTATGGGCCAAATATCAGTTCAGAGTACCCACCCTTTTTGGAGTCCCTGGGACGAGTGCTAGATAGTGCTCCATCAGGGGACTCCATTGTCCTGCTGGGGGACTTCAATGCTCACATGGGCAATGACAGCTTGACCTGGAGGGGTGTGATTGGGAGGAACGGCCCGCCTGATCTGAACTCGAGTGGTGTTTCATTATTGGACTTGTGTGCAAGCTGCAGTTTGGCCATAACGAACACCATGTTCGAACATAAGGATGCCCACCGGTACACTTGGTACCAGGGCAGCCTAGGTCGCAGGTCGAGGATAGACTTTGCAGTTGTGTCATCTGACTTGCGGCCATATGTTTTGGACACCCGAGTGAAGAGAGGAGCGGAGCTGTCAGCTGATCACCACCTGGTGGTGAGTTGGATCAGATGGCAGGGGAAGATGCCGCGTAGACCTGGCAGACCAAAACGCATAGTGAGGATCTGCTGGGAACGCCTGGCAGAAGAACCTGTCAAGACGGTCTTCAACTCCCACCTCGGGCAGAGCTTTGACCACGTCCCGAGAGCAGTGGGGGACATTGACTCTGAGTGGGCCTTGTTCCACTCTGCGATTGTTGAGGCCGCTTTTGCTAGCTGTGGTCGCAAGGTGGCCGGTGCCAATCGTGGTGGCAACTCCCGTACCCGCTGGTGGACACCAGAGGTTCGCGGAGCCGTCAGGCTGAAGAAGGAGGCCTACAGGGCGTGGCTGGTCTGTGGGTCTCCAGAGGCAGCAGACAGTTACCGGATAGCCAAGCAGGGTGCAGCAGTGGCAGTTGCTGAGGCAAACTCTCGGGCATGGGAGGAGTTTGGTGAGGCCATGGAGAAAGACTATCGATCGGCTCCAAAGAGGTTCTGGCAAACTGTCCGGCGCCTCAGGAGAGGAAGTCAGCAACTCGCTCACACTGTTTACAGTGGGGATGGAGAGCTGCTGACGTCAACTGAGGCTATAGTCGGACGGTGGAAGGAATACTTTGAGGAGCTCCTCAATCCCACCTATGCTCATTCCGAGGAGGAACCAGAGCCGGGAGACCTGGGGATGGACTGTCCAATCTCGGGGGCAGAAGTTGCTGAGGTAGTCAAACAACTACACAGCGGCGGAGCCCCGGGGGCGGATGAGGTTCGTCCTGGGTATCTCAAGGCTATGGATGTTGTAGGGCTGTCATGGTTGACACGTCTCTACAACATTGCGTGGTCATCGGGGGCAGTTCCTAGGGAGTGGCAGACCGGGGTGGTGGTCCCCATCTTTCAGAAGGGTGACCTGAGGGTGTGTTCCAACTATAGGGGGATCACACTCCTCAGCCTCCCTGGAAAGGTCTACTCCAAGGTACTGGAGAGGAGGGTCCGATCGATAGTTGAATCTCAGATTGAGGAGGAGCAATGTGGTTTTCGTCCTGGCCGTGGAACTGTGGACCAGCTCTATACCCTTGCAAGGGTGATGGAGGGGGCATGGGAGTTTGCCCAACCAGTCCACATGTGTTTTGTGGACTTGGAGAAGGCTTATGACCGTGTCCCAGGGGCACCCTGTGGGGGACGCTCCAGGAGTATGAGGTGGGTGGCTTTCTGTTAAGGGCCATTCAGTCCCTTTACCAGAGGAGTGTGAGTTTGGTCCGCATAGCCGGTAGTAAGTCGGACCTGTTCCCGGTGAGGGTTGGACTCCGCCAGGGCTGCCCTTTGTCACCGGTTCTGTTCATTACCTTTATGGACAGAATTTCTAGGCGCAGCTGTGGTGTGGAGTGTGTCGAGTTTGGTGGCAGGAGAATCTCGTCTCTGCTTTTTGTTAGATGATGTGGTCCTCCTAGCTTCATCCAGCTCTGACCTTCAGCTCTTGCTGGGTAGGTTCGCGGCCGAGTGTGAAGCAGCTGGGATGAGGATCAGCACCACCAAATCTGAGACCATGGTTCTCGACCGGGAAAGGGTGGCTTGCCAACACCGGGTCAGGAGAGAGGTCCAACCTCAAGTGGAGGAGTTTAAGTATCTCGGGGTCTTGTTCACGAGTGAGGGTAGGAGGGATCGGGAGATCGACAGGCGGATTGGTTCGGCGTCTGCAGTGATGCGGATGCTGAGCCGATCTGTCGTGGTGAAGAGGGAGCTGAGCCAGAACGCCAGGCTCTCGATTTACCGGTCGATCTACGTCCCAATCCTCACCTATGGTCATGAGCTTTGGGTAATGACCGAAAGAACGAGATCGTGGATACAAGCGGCCGAAATGCGTTTCCTCCATAGGGTGGCCGGGCTCAGCCTTAGAGATAGGGTGAGGAGCTCGGACATTCGGGAGGGACTGGGAGTAGAACCGCTGCTCCTCCGGATCGAAAGGAGCCAGTTGAGGTGGTTTGGGCATCTTGTCAGGATGCCTCCTGGACGCCTCCCTGGGGAGGTGTTTCTGGCATGTCCTGCCGGCAGGAGGCCCCCGGGTCGACCCAGGACACGTTGGAGAGGTTACATCTCCAATCTGGTCCGGGAACGCCTTGGGGTCCTGCCGGAGGAGCTAGTGGAGAAGGCCGGGGAGAGGACGGTCTGGAGCTCCCTGGTTGGGATGCTGCCCCCATGACCCAGACCCGGATAAGCGGAGGAAGACGACGACGACGATTTGATAGAATATTCGTATATTGAAATGTTCAATAGCTGCAACTCCGATCATTAAGTTAATTAATTCTGTCAAAAGCAAACAGATCTTTCAGAATGTCGGTCAGCATGAAAGAAATTCATGTAGTTTAGTTGATTCTGATGAGCTCAAAACAATATTCAGAGTCTGACCCGGTTTCACACTGAAAGCATCAGCGGCGAAGAACGGCAGCGGAACGTCACGGCTTCAAATGGAGTCCATTATAGTCTATGGACTGTTTCACACCGGCAGCGACGCAGCAATTTCCAGGTGCGTCTCAGAAGTGTGCGCCTCACAGCTAGAGATAGGATCGGGTTATATTGTTGCTGCAAGCTGCTTCTGCGTCAATTTCCGCAGTTAACTTAGGGCTAGACAGGAAATCACACAGTTTCTGTGTAAAATCCCCAGTTATTTTCAAAATAAAGGTACTGCAGGTAAGCTATTTCACATATATGTAGCTTACGTGTGACCCAACGGCTTATTTACTCACAGCATCGTTCCAGAAGTGCAGCGGCGTGGTTTTCATGGCTTTAATCCTGGTAGTGGAGAGGAACAGCATCATATATGATCGCAAACAAACGTGATTTCCTTCTTTTTGGTTTAATGGTGGATTGCATAAACAAACCGTGACCTGAAGACTCGAGGGATTGTGTGATCTCGCGAGTCCAGCAAAGAGCACGGCAAGGAAGCCGTGCCGCTGCCAAGCCTCTTCCGGTGGGAAAAGGACCGCTTTGAAGTTCGTGAGTAAACCGTTCCGCTGCAGTGTCGCGCCGCCGATGCTTCCAGTGTGAAACCGGCGTTAGTCATGTACTAAATCTGTTTACACATACCTGTTTTATGTACTGCGCATTGATACTATTAATCAAACACAAAACAGTAGTGACACCTGTTTGAGTTCAGAAGGGGAAACCATTATTTATACAACAGTGGCTAAGCTGCGTTCAGGCTAGCTATAAAAATATTTGCACTTTTTTACACGAAGGTGTCTGGTTAAAAACAGCTGGGGGAAAACGCTAACCCTCTCAGGCTCAAAATTATTTTTGATAAAAGGACGAACAACTAAGTCCTTCAGGGGTTCTTCTGAGTTAAAAAATGCTCATGAAACGCGCATGTGGAGTCACCAGGTAGGTAGGTATTAAGGTTAATCTGCAACACCTGCCTCCAGAGGGTTAAACAAAGGCCAAGTTTCAACCTTTCTTCTGCCAAACAAGAACAAAAGATCTGAAACGACTATCAGATTAGTGCTGGTTCCTAAGCTCCCGTCTCTTGGTTGCAAAGAGTGACACTTACAAAAACAAGAAGGTACACTTTTCCATTAGATGTCATTCTGCTTCACCTCTAATCCAGGCGTAATCTAGAAGAGACAAAAACACAAGAAAGGCTCAGTAAACGGCCATAATCATCAGTGAACACTCAGAAAAGATGGAGATTGTTATCTGTCTTGTGCTGAATGATCGGTTTTCTAATTCAAACAGATTTCAGAAGCAATGAAGCGATCGTCAAACATGACGTTTTTGCAGCACCCCTGATTGGCTCAGGATCTGTTTTGTTACACACCCCAGGTTTCAAAAGCGTTAGGGCACTAGCAGCACACATAGGCTTGGTTGCATCAATGCATTTGTTTTTTTTGTGGGGGTGCTACAGCCAACATTATGAAGGCTGTGGGCATCTGTCAGCACCAATGGTGAGTGTGGGATGGAGTCTGAATGCCCACTTCCCACAACAGCATGAAGGATTTTTACCATCAGAAAACAATCCACCTAATCCTAGCCGCCCAAGATCCTTTGCGTGAAATATGCAACCTACTTCTGGTCCAGCGTTTGTTTAAATTGCGACCATAGATATGTGATGCAATAGATTCGCACTAATCCATTTTTATGAGCTTTTTAGAGACGTAAACTATGTGGGAACACCAGCTGCCACTGTTACGGTCCCTCTGACTACTGAACTAAAGGGTCCATCCCTCCAGGATGATATGAAAATCTGGCCAAAGACAACATACAGTATAGCATTTTAGCTGCCTTCTTAACGTTGTCGTGTCTGATGGAAGGCTCCGAGGCTTATCAGTTATTACATAGTAATAACACTAATTGTGTTTTGTTGAAAGAGGTGGGAGACAATCTTATTTACTTCAGAGCAGATGTAGAGCTGAGTGAGAGCCTTAACTCCCTCATCACCTAGCCTGGGTTGTAGTTTCAACATCTGGTGAAATACAAACCGCAGGTCGTTTATGTGTAACGAGGTCAAATGATCTTTTTCAACACGTGATCATGTCTATGTTAAACATTGAGCTCTACTTGAATCATTTGTCTGCTTGTTAAAAGCATACTTCAGTTAAATTATTTTTATCTCCACTTTCTTGGGGTGTTCCGCAAGGCTCAATTCTTGGTCCACTACTCTTTGCTATTTACATCCTTCCTCAATGTTCCATTTTTACTAAATATGGCCTTCACTACCACCTTTATGCTGATGATTGTCAGATTTATTTCTCTCTACATCAGTTAGGTTCTACTCATTTGCTCCATGAATGCCTCTCAGACATAAAGATGCGGCTCACATCTGACTTCCTCTGTTTGAATGAGTATAAGATTATAAGATAAGGCATAAGGTGGGCTGCATGGTGGCGCAGTTGTTAGCACTGTTGCCTCGCAGCAAGAAGGTTGCAGGTTCGAAACTGGGCTGTGGCCTTTCTGCGTGGAGTTGCGTGTTCTCCCCATGCATGCGTGGGTTTCCTCCGGGTACGCTGGTTTCCCCCACAGATCACGACATGCCCTACAAGTTAAAATTTGTATGTCGCTTTGGATAAAAGCGTCTGCCAAATAAATAAACATAAGATGGAGGCCATTGTCTTTAAGCCCAGGCGTGAGAAATAAAACATCTGCTCCTGTATCTCTCCCATCCATGAATTTTAGTTTTGTGTGCCCAGCTCCCCCATATTCAGAACCCTGGCTGTAGTGATCTATTGCAGATATTAGTTTAGTCTGCTGAGATCTGTGTGTGGTCTGGACTTTCTGGTTCTGAAGAACCCACAATTATTGTAAAAATCAAAACAGGTAAATAATGAAATTTAATTTTGTCTTCTTAGAGAGAAGAAGGTCTTAATATAACGTGGAGTTTGAAGATGATGAACGAGGCTGTCATGGTGAGTGTTGGTTTTGGACCTATATGCAGGTGAGTGAAGTTCTGAGGCAGCAAACTACTTAAATCCATTTGTTGCAGGGACTTGGGAGCGCAGGAACAACAGGAACAGAAGCACGTTGACATGGGGAGACATAAGACGAGGACAACAGACGAACCGACAAAAGACACAGGAATGACGGGGCTTAAATAAATACACAGGAGCAGGTGATCAGGTTAACAAGAGGCAACCAAGGCTGGGAAGCAGAACGTGACAGAGGCAGTTTTCAGCTTTCCTGGTTTATTTTTAACCTCAAAGGTCACAGCAACTGCAAGTCTGTTAACATTCTGGGAAAAACCCCGAGCAATAGGTGAAAACTTCCAGAAACCGTTCGTCTCTGCCGCTAACTTCTGACACGTTGCCAAGACAACAGAGCTGGCTAACAGACTAAAGGATGCGTTCACTGACAACAGGTTCATCAAGTCAACATTTCACAACAAGAGCATGAAAACTAATCTGTGTGATGGCATAGTGAAGAGAGGCTGGTAACAGTGACATTTACAAACAGCAGAATATTCAGTCCATCCATCCATGGTCTGAACCCGCTTGTCCATGTAGGGTCGCAGGGGGCTGGTGCCTATCTCCAGCAGTCAATGGGCAATCAGGCGGGGTTCACCCTGGACAGAGAGCCAGTCCATCGCAGGGCAACACAGAGACACACACACACACACACACACACCTAAGGACAATTTAGACGGACCAGTTAACCTAACAGTCATGTTTTTGGACGGTGGGAGGAAGCCGGAGCACCCGGAGAGAACCCACGCATGCACAGGGGGAACATGCAACCTCCATGCAGAAAGATCCCAGGCCGAGAAGGGAACCCAGGACCTTCTCGCTACAAGGCAACAGCTCTAACCACTGCGCAGCCCGAATATTCAGTCTGTTATGGTAATTTAGTTATAAAACCATGTAGACCTGTGCAGCAGGCCGGTAGGGAGCCTCAGCCACGCCCATCTACTTCTGGTCCATAAAAAAGATTCAACGGGCCGATCCCGTTTGATACGTGCCGCAGTTTTAACACATGTCTGTGCATTTAAAGACAATAAAATAAAAATATAAACACTTTTGTTTTTGCTCTCATTTTTCATGAGATTTTTCAAAGATATGAAACATTTTCTAGACACACAAAAGAGCCATTAATCTCAAATCCAGCCTATGGCACACCTGAGCAACCCTCATGCTGTCTAATCAGCTCCATGATTTGCCACACCTGTGAGGTGGGAGACACTAACTCAGCAAAGTGCCGACGGGCAGATTCCTGAACAGCATTTTACAGTAACAGGTCTTTAGAGAAGGTTTCAGATCTCAAGTTACATGTTAACGGAAGCACGCACACACACACACACACACACACACTTTGAGTCCTACTTCTCCACCTAAAAACAGCCCAAAGCCCATCTGTGGGACTCCGATACCCAGATAGATTGGGCAGAGATGAAACAAGCTCCTACAAAGAAAGTGGGTCTGAACATGTATGAGATATGATTTTGAAGTGATGCAGCGCTCGGCAATGTTTACATTTGTTAGGTTGTTTACTAAAGGCAGTAGAAAACGGTAACAACGAACGGTAGACCACCTCTGCTCCACGCTCCTTGTTGGTGGATGGATTACATCTGGACCGGGTGTTGGCACAAGAATGAAAGTGGAAACAAAAGGAGAGTGTTTCACTTGAAAGTGTTCAGAAACATCCCAGCTGCTGCTGAACACGAGACAGAAGAGCGGATAATTCTGTCTGATGTGGATGGAGATTAACATTTTACAGCAGCCCTGATTAAATGCATCAACCTTCACCTGTCTTTCAATCCACGCTATCAACATTACTGTGTACATACAGTGAGGAACATTAGTATTTGAACACCTTGCGATTTTGCAAGTTCTCCCACTTAGAAATCATGGAGGGGTCTGAAATTCACACAGTAGGTGGGTTCCCGCTGGGAGAGACAGAAATCACATTGTATGGTTTGTAAAGAATGTGTTGGTTTTGCACTGATGGACAGAAGTATTTGAACACCTGGCAATCAGCAAGAATTCTGGCTCTCAAAGACCTGTTACTCTGCCTTTAAGAAGTCCACCTCTACTCCACCTAGTCATCTTCATTAGCAGCACCTGTCTGAGCTCTTTAAAGACACCTGTCCACCCCACAGTCAGTCACACTCCAACTACTACCATGGGCAAGACCAAGGAGCTGTCAAAAGAAACCAGAGACAAAATCGTGGACCTCCACAAGACTGGAAAGGGCTCCGGGGAAATGGCCAAGCAGCTCAGTGGAAACAGGTTGGGGCAACTGTCAGAAAATGGAAGAGGCTAAAGACGACTGTCGGTCTCCCTCGGACTGGGGCTCCATGCAAGACCTCATCTGGTGGGGTATCACTGATGATGAGAAAGGTGAGGAACCAGCCCAGAACTACACGAGGAGCTGGTCAGTGACTTGAAGAGAGCTGGGACCACAGGTTCAAAGGTCACTGTTAGCAGAACACCATGCCGTCACGGTTTCAAATCACGCATTACACGAAAGGTTCCCCTGCTCGAGTCATCACACGTCCAGGCCCATCTGCAGTTTGCCAGCGACCATCTGGATGATCCAGAGGAGGCATGGGAGAAAGTCATGTGGTCAGATGAGACCAAAGTAGAACGTTTTGGTCTAAACTTCACTCGCCGTGTTTGGAGGAAAAAGAAGGAGGAGTTGCATCCAAAGAACACCTTCCCCACTGTGAAGCATGGGGGTGGAAACATCATGATTTGGGGTGCTTTTCTGCGAAGGGGACATGACGACTGCACTGTATTAAGGAGAGGATGAATGGGGCCATGTGTTGTGACATTTTGAGCAACAACCTCCTTCCCTCAGTCAGGGATGGGTCGTGGCTGGGTCTTCCAACATGACCCGAAGCACACAGCCGGGATAACCAAGGAGTGGCTCCATAAGAAGAATATCAAGGTTCTGGAGTGGCCTAGCCAGCCTCCAGACCTAAATCCAATCAAATCTTTGGAGGGAGCTGAAACTCCGTGTAGCTCAGCACCAGCGCCAGAACCTGACAGATCTAGTGGAGATCTGTGCGGCAGAGTGGGCCAAAATCCCTGCTGCAGTAAGTGCAAACCTGGTCAAGAACTACAGTAACTGCAAACAAAGGCTTCTGTACCAAATATTAATACTGATTTTCTCAGGTGTTCAAATACTAATGTGCAGCAGTGCAAACCATACAATGTGATTTCTGTCTCACAGTGGGAACGCACCTACTGTGTGAATTTCAGACCCCTCCATGATTTCTAAGTGGGAGTACTAGCAACATCGCAAGGTATTCAAATACTTATGTTCCTCACTGCATGTATTGTTGGTTTTCTTCACATTTGCATGATTTATTTGGGTCATTTCCCACCGAGACCAGAGCAAATATTCATCTGCTCGTGCACGGATTTCTGGTCATAACGGGGTCAATGGCGCGGCGTCTGAACTTAACCCTGAAACTGAGGTTCAGAACCTTTTATTGTCCTGGCTGTCACTGAGCTCAGCTCAGAGGCAGCACAGGCGGAAGTTAGCTCACAATTCCAGCTTCCCATTCGGGAAACGGCTAAAGGGCTATTACACCCAACTTTTCTCTACTCTGACCATCTGTAATCTGCTCTAGCTTACAGACTACAACACCTAGACATTTCTAACCTGGACTAGATTATTCTGCACAAATAGCAGATTACATTAAACATAGTTTGTGAAATTCATGAAATATCAATTTCTGGATTTTTTTTTTTAGCATCCAGACCACACTGAGGGGTGTACCCCTTTTTTGTGTCAGAGCTGACGGAAAACCAGCTGAGTTACCCAGGCTGTACTGACTTGTTTTAGTCTGACTAGTACTGTTGGAAAAGACCTAGTAGTCCCTCCAGCGTGTCCTGGGTCTTCTTTTAGGTCTCCTCCAAGTTGGACATGCCCGGAAAACCTTATCCGAACCAGATGCCGAGCCACCTCAACTGGCTCCTCTCGATGTGGAGGAGCGGCAGATCTACTCCGAGCCCTTCATGGATGACCGAGTTCCTCACCCTATCACCCAGTGTAGAACACTCATTTGGGCCGCCTATATCCATAAAGTCATCCTTTCGGTCTCTACCTAAAGCTTTTGAGCAGGAAATCGACGAGTAAATCAAGAGCGTTGCCTTCTGGCTCAGCTCTCCTTTCACCATGACAGACCGGTACAACACTCACGTCCCAGCAGATGCAGCACCAGTCTGCCTATTAATCTCACGCTCCATCGTTCCCTCACTCGTGAACACGACCCTGGGATTTTTAAACTCCTCCATTTGGGGCAGGACCTCGTCCCTGACCCGGAGAAGGCCTTCTACCCTTTTCCGACTCAAGACCGTGGTCTCAGATTTAGAGGAGCTCTAACTAAAAACTACTTTGCAACTAAGAACTAGTGATGCACCGATATGAAATGTTTGGGCCGATACCGGTATCAAGATCACTGTTATGGCCGATAACCAATATTTGCTGATATCGATAAACTGACAATGCTTCTCAAATCAGCAGATTTTGTATAGAATGAAAATTATTAAAGCTGAATTTACGTTGTTATGTACACACACGACACACACACTTACGGTTCTGAGATGATTTCATTCACTGTTCACACGACCAAACGAATACACGTTGCTGATTTGTGATCATAATCCGTGTTCTGGGGGGAAAAATATCCACTCGAATCGTGTCATCCATTTTGCCAACGTCAAAACGAACTCATTCCTGACTGTTTTTGCCGTGTTTTGCTCCCTACAGGCGAGTTAGAAGTCCGCGACTCCATCTTACCCAGAAGATTGGCTCACCCCTTGGGGGGCTCATGGTCTTGTTGTTTCAGTTTGGACACAATGAAACACCACGCAATACTATTGGCTAAGAGCTTTAAGGCGTGATTTGAACCACGCAAATCGTCCAATGGGATCCTGAGATATCCTCGCGCGTACTAGTCACGAGCGCGTTACGCACGAGGGAGTGTTTACCTGCAGCGCTGACTGTCTCTCGCTAGCGTTTACTGACAGGCGGGGCTTCTTAGACAGTTTGCTGCTTTTTTTGACATCCGGTGGATTCATCTTTCATGAGGAAGATTTAGTTTACACAGATCCGGACAATAGTGACCTGGATAATGAAATCTCTTCTTCAGAAAGGTATGCAACCCATTTTTTACCAAATAATATACGTTTTAAGTTATTTATGTACATAATCCTGTCTACATCAGCATTTGGGCTTATTTTCTCTTTTCAAATAAGTCTTTTTTTCTCTGTGTTATTATAAATGATTAATTTACAATGTAAACTTTGATTATGTGTAAAATTACTGATAAATTTTCCCAAAAATATCTATATTTTGTTATTTGTCTTCATAATCCGGTCTACATAAGCATTTTAACTTATTTTCTCTGTCTTGCTGTGAATGAATATATTTTACATCATGTTTTATTTTTTCCATGTGACTTTACAGTGAATAGTGATGAAATGGATGAGGAGTACCAACCACCATGACCTGGACAGGTATCCTTCGCTCAGCCACAGGCATGGCCAAGCCCATCTTCTTCTGCTCCAAACCCAGGAAAGGAAAAGCCCCAAGCTCATCTTTACTAAGTGGTACCCTCCCATTTGTTTGTGCAGCTCTGACATTGAGTGATTTTTTACATTTTCATGGCCATCCTGATTTTTTATGTATGATAATTGTTCCATTTTCTCGGGTTCCTTGTTGTGAAAATCTATTTTACATTTTGTTGGAATAAATTTGCTCCATTAGGAGCCAAATTAGTTCCTCTGTATGACTTTCCCTTATTTTGAAAGGATAAAATATGTTGGGTGGATTTTTCCCAAAAACCCTCAAACATAATTTTTTTAGATGGAAAGACTTTCTAAGTTAAGTTTAAAATGAGGGAAAAAAGGACCTAATGTAAAAACCTGAGAATTTCCCAACGGCACAAACTGCCAAAAGGCGCCCAAAATGGTCCAGGAGAGGTCCGCCTGGATTTCTATCAACTAAAACCTCTAAAACTTCCCTTTTTTTCATGATTGTTGGGTCAGCAAATGTTCAGACCCTATTCTGGGGATTTCTAGATGTTTTAGGCAGCAACTAGTATTTTAGAAGGAATTTTAACATCATAAAGTGGATATTTTTTTTAGGCGGAACAGATTTTTTCTCATTTCTGCTGTGTTCCAGATCATGTTACTCTCAATCAGTGACGTAAGTGATGCTTTTTAGAAATTTACAGTAAACTTTGGAGCCTTCCCTTTATTTTGATACCAAAACAGCTCAAATAGACCTTGTAGTTTATGAGATATACTCAATTTAATTTGAGCAAGTCTTTTTCAAGAAAATCTCTGAAAGATGGTCTGGGGTTCAAGAGGTTAAAACTTCTCAGGTTCCTTTTAATGATAAGCCTCTTGAAACCATTTGGGACATCAGAGAAGAACTAGATCACATCCATCAAAATGAGACTAAACCATATCTCACTGCACCTAAATGTCCGGTCCTTCCTTGACTCTCTTCTGTTCTCTCTCACCCTCTCGGCTTCCCCCTTTCTCTCCCTCTCTCTTCATCTCGCTCTAACCCCTCTAGCTTTCTCTAACCTTCCCCTCAAGGCCTCAACTCCAATCCTAATCCTAAAGCCTGATTCATGCTTCTCCGTCAGCTCCGCAAGGGACAGACACGCACGGATTGACGGAAGCGTTTTGTCCTCATACTTCTCCGTCTCCTGGAGAGTGTTGCAAAGCAATTCCCCTCCAGGACAACAGAGGGCGTAGCGCTGTTCTGTGGTATCCTGTCATGTATCGGTCCAAGATAGTGTGTTTATATTGTGTTTTTTGTGTATATAAGAGACTTTTAACACGGACATATTTGTCTCTCATTCTCCCACCTCTTCATGCGCTCGCCACCTCTAAACCCACGTTTCCTGTCATTTCCGTCCACAAATAAAACACTTGCTGCGCATCTTTTCACTCCTCCAGTCACGGGAGGATTAAACGTTCTTATTTTTAGAGTTATTTTGCGAGGTATTCTTCAAGCTTCTCCGTGTCTGCCGCTAGTTATCCTCGGCTCTCTTTATGTTTTTGAGGGCGCAATGCCGGCGGTGTAGACGACAGCGGCGTCCTGACCAATCACAAGCTTGCGTTGTCCAGCTCGACGGACGGATGTTTAGAAAAGAGAGCTCGACTCCATCCGTCCTTGCGGAGCTCTCCAGCAGGCCCGCTAGGACGTTGCGTGTCTCCGCACTGACGCAGACGGAGAAGCATGAATCAGGCTTGACTTGAACCATCCCCAAAGCCCAAT
Source organism: Nothobranchius furzeri (assembly GCF_043380555.1). Lineage (NCBI taxonomy): Eukaryota > Metazoa > Chordata > Actinopteri > Cyprinodontiformes > Nothobranchiidae > Nothobranchius > Nothobranchius furzeri. The sequence continues at coordinate 71,203,508 of NC_091752.1, forward strand.
CTCAAATAACCTACTTCCCAAAACTTCTGCATGCTAACATTCTCTCCTAACTCTAAAACTACTACACACAGCACACATGACACCCCAAAAACTCGGCTGGGAATCCCCGCAGAGCACACACACACACTCGCACACACACGCACACACACACATTAAAATAATGCTGATAGTGTGGACTAGAAGACAGGTGATGGTTTATGTATTTAAACAGTGTTTGGAGTAACGCATTACAATAGGAGGGAGTTACAGTAATATATTCCTTTTTTCAGTAACGGAGTAATATAGTGCATTACTTAAAATAAATACGGAAATATATTACTAGTTACAATTTCGGTAACACGAGTTACAAGCACATTTAGGTTTGAATTGGTGACGTATGCATGAAAAATACGCTGCAGACCAAAACAAGCTGAATACCACTGAAGAAGATCCGCTGCACACTTCCGGTGGCGTGTTGTATATCCGATGTGTACATCTAGACCAGACGCGCGTCACTCGCCAAAACCGAAACATGAGAGAATCAGGAAGGATGACTGAGAAGGAAACGGAGATCGACTGCACGTGTGCTCGGTGGCATTATTCACACTATTTTCAGTTTGTGAAAGAAAAGGCAGAAACATTATAGTGAAGTGTGATTTGTGCGCTACGTCAAAGGAGCTTTCAACTTCACGGAACAGCACCAGTCATCTGAAACAACACATTCAGCGATGCCACGGTAACACACTGTTGACAGAGAGATGCTCTGGACCGTCAGACAAGAGAACGTTCCCAGAAGAGGACGGCACCACTCCAAGCAAAAGACAGAAGCAACAAACTTTAAAATTCACAAAGTCTCCGAAGCTGCTAGACCCACGTGAGGTGAAGAGGTCAGTTGTGGAGTACATCGTAGAAGACGTGCAGCCCCTTTCAACTGTGGACTCGCCAGCTTTTAGAAGGCTTGTCAACACAATTCCCGTTACAAATGACAAGGTAAGCTGGTGTGCTTTATTTTAATATAAATGACTCTGTTTCATTAGCTAACTAAATCTGTTTTTGAGGACATAATAATTTAGATATGCTTAATAATAACAGGGTGTCTGCGGGGTCACTCAAAGTCGTAAAAGTTGATAAACTGACCCTTATTGTTAGTATTAAAGTATTAAAATCAGAATTGTTTTTGTTGCCAAGTAAGGTTTCACATTACTAGAAATTTCCTTCGGTGGAATGGTGCTTACATACAAAAGGATCAAGTGACATTACGTATCATATGTCACTAACATGTGATGTGTAAAAGATCAAAGTTAAGGTAATAATAAGAAGAATAGTAAATAATAAGAAACTTAATGTGATTATGCAGATGTAGTTAGCACACACTCATCCAAAGCGATTTACAAACTAGTGCAGAACTGTGTAGTTGGTGTTTAGGCGTCCAACAGCAGAGGGAAGAAGTTTTTGTGGCGGGAGGTTCTAGTCTGACTGGATCATGCCTCGGAGACCTGGAGACGTACAGATCTCTGGCGGTATTTCCACCATACCACACAGTAAATGAGGAGGTGAGGATGGACTCAATGATGGCCGTGTAGAACTGGACCATCACCATGGTTGGCATCATGCAGTTTCTTCAGCTGCTGCAGCAGGATGCAACCTCTGCTGGGGGGTGATGGAGCTGACACCGAGTACACAGTCAGCTGAGCTTCACTGTCTTCTCGGCTGTTGGGGTTACATTAGGACACTGGAGGTGTGAGTGGCCATGTTGAAAGGACGTGTGGATGTGTCAGGGCCATCTGATGGACCATCAAAATTGCATCATTCAGACTTCAGATCGCAGCTCGATGGGAAGCTTTAGGCATGCAGTTGGTTATTTGGTTAAGCCCTTTCCCAACATTCCACACACAGACGAGTCATTAGCTGACAATTGTTTTGGGAGTTCCTCAGGGTACAGAGATTAAGCATTTCTCACCTCCTTGTGAACCTGTTTTTGGCCTGTTTGTAACTGGCTTGTCTTTGTCTCCATTCCTGAAAGCAGCCTTTTTCTCGTTTCTGACCCGTTTAGCTGTGAACCATGGTTTATCATGTTGTAGCTCACCCCGGTGCATGCTGGCACAAGTGCTGTGTACTTATCCAGGTTGTCTGAGGCTGCCCTGAACTTGTTCCTGTAAGTAACTGTGGAAAGGCTCTGTAAATAAGTGATTGTTCTTGCATGGTTTTAATTTGATTTTATAGTTTGATACTGCATGCTTTTATTTTGGCGGACCAGCAGAGGAAATAAGGGAGAGCAGAGAAGGTCAGTTGACTTTTGCTTGGAAACTGACAGCATGCTGTAAGACCAGACAGGACTGGGCCTCAATAGAGCTCCGGGAGTTGGCGTCACTTCTCCCGGCATGCAACAGTTCAAATCGAAACGGCACCATATTGGCAGGCAGAAGCCGGCAGCTGGACTATTTGTTATTGTCAGAAAACTCTATCAGACAGGAAATATGGTAGATTCCTGTTGTGCCCCAGGATGCAGAACAGACACGGACGACATAAGGAATGAGCCATCTACAGGATTCCCCAAGATCCGGAGCGCCGCAAACGTTGGATCATTGTAATAAAACGCGCTAGTGACCGGGATAAAATGAAGCTGTGGGATCCCGAGAGTAAAGGATTTCGCTTATGCAGCGACCGCTTCATATCAGGTACTTAAACCAACGTTTCCTCAACTGTGTGTGGTATTTATTTTAAATGCTTTTATTACGATTCTTAGTGGGCTTCCTAAACTTATTTTGGCGGGGCTTTTTCTGTCTTATTACTCATAGCAACAAGTAAACATCACGTAAAACGTTGCCTCGTGAGTTCTGCGTGCTGCCGTTTACGTGTTTTATGACCACAGCAATTAACCGGCTAAGCTGTATTTAATTTTTAAGCAATGGTTGATCAATTGTCAGATCACACATAAAAAGCACTTTGGATTGCTATTATCTGTCTCACCGAGACCGATCTCAGACAGATCCTGAGACGCTCCTGCCTGACATTTTTATTTTATTCACGGAAAAAAATCAGACTAGTGATTTCTCTTGGTGTTCAGGTTATACATTCAAACAGCACAGCACTCTATTTCAACTACTAACATGTAAATCTTTTATTTGTCCATCCATCCATCCATTTTCATCCACTTATCCGGAGTCTGGTTGCGGGGGCATGTAGCGTCGAGAGGCCCTGACTTCCCTCTCCCCAGCCGCCGGAGCCAGCTCCTCCAGGTAAATCCCAAGGGGTTCCCCGGCCAGGTCCAGTAAGAAGTCCGCTCCGAAAGCTTCTGGCGTCGGAGCGTCGAGAGTCCCAGACCTCTCCCCAGCTCCTCCGGCCGGGGAATCCCAAGGGGTTCCCCGGCCAGGTCCGGTGTAGTCCGCTCCGACAGCTTCTGGCGTTTTTAAAAAGTATCCCAGGGGCACGATAAGGGTCGAAGATGTTTAGTCTATTTAATTTCTGACTATATAAAACGATTTCTTCAGTTTTAAAGTGTGAAGTAAACTCAGACGAAGTAAAATCCAAGCCGATCCCGTTCACGTTCATGGTTACATCCGTGTTTGTTTACCTTTTTTTCCTGCCAAAATGGCGTCTACTCTCTGAGAGTCACGTGGGCGTCACGTGACTCTCAGAGAGTAGACGCCATGTTGGCAGGCAACAAATGTAAACAAATTGAATGGAATCCGCTTGGATTTTACTTCGTCTGAGTTTACTTCACACTTTAAAACCGAAGAAATCGTTTTATATAGTCAGAAATTAAATAGACTAAACATCTCCGACCCTTACCGTGCCCCTGGGATACTTTTTAAAAATGCCAGAAGCTGTCGGAGCGGACTTCTTACCGGCACAACACCGGACCTGACCGGGGAACCCCTTGGGATTTACCCGGAGGAGCTGGCCCAAGTTAGCCTAGTGAACTAGACCAAATTCTTGCTTTGCAAAGTACATTTATTTAGTCTGGCTTGCCAGGCTAGGTCCAAGTGGCCGGGGAGAGGGAAGTCTGGGCCTCTCGACGCTACTGCCCCCGCAACCCGACTCTGGATAAGTGGATGAAAATGGATGGATGGACAAATAACAGATTTACACGTAAGTAGTTTAAATAGAGTGCTGTGCTGTTTGAATGTATAAACTGAACGCCAAGAGAAATCACTAGTCTGATTGTTTTCCGTGAATAAAATAAATATGTCAGGCAGGAGCGTCTCAGGATCTGTCTGATCAACCATTGCTTAAAAATGAAATACAGCTTAGCCGGTTAATTGCTGTGATCATAAAACACGTAAACGGCAGCACGCAGAACTCACGAGGAAATGTTTTACCTGATGTTTACTTGCTGCTAGGAGTAATAAGACAGAAAAAGCCCCGCCAAAATAAGTTTAGGAAGCCCACTAAGAATCGTAATAAAAGCATTTAAAATAAATACCATACACAGTTGAGGAAACGTTGGTTTAAGTACCTGATATGAAGCGGTCGCTGCATAAGCGTAATCCTTTACTCTCGGGATCCCACAGCTTCATTTTATCCCGGTCACTAGCACGTTTTATTACAATGATCCAACGTTTGCGGCGCTCCGGATCTTGGGGAATCCTGTAGATGGCTCATTCCTTATGTCGTCCGCGTCTGTTCTGCATCCTGGGGCACAACAGGAATCTACCATATTTCCTGTCTGATTGAGTTTTCTGACAATAACAAATAGCCCAGCTGCCGGCTTCTGCCTGCCAATATGGCGCCGTTTCGATTTGAACTGTTGCATGCCGGGAGAAGTAACGTCAACTCCCGGAGCTCTATACCCTACCTTTTGACAATTAAGCGCATAGCTGGAATTGGGAACACGGTATCGTTTGATGCATGTGTTTTATGTGGACTGATGTGATTTTCTATGTATGTTGTTGTGTTTAAAGTGGTTAAATGCAGAACAATGGTAACAGCCATCTCAACCATAGAGCCAGGTGAACAACCATGCTAATATTAGCCTTTGTGTGTTTCACATGCTTGGACTTAGTTTTAATATTGGTTTTAGCTTTTAACATGTTTATGCACATTTTTGATCTCGCTCAACCTACCATTAATGTAGATTCAATAATATGGCATAAAGGTCGTCTTTGAAAGAGCTCATTATAATTTCATTTATCTGTTTTATTTAGCTCTTAGTGTTTCAAGAAAGAAAAGGTGGATTTATGTTCAAAATAAGGATGCCAGCTTCACCACTGTCTGGCTGGGTTCGCTACAGTTCCAGTCTGTTGAGTGTAAACCAATGACCCTGCAGATACCCTGAATAAATAATTATAGCCATCTTGTTTTTATTGTTTTATGTTCAATTGATATCACACATACACTGTTTGGCTTCACAGCAAAAATGTACTTTAATAATCAATCATTTCATTTTGCATCGTGTTTTTGTTCAGGACACTTTGCCAGACAGGAAAACATTTGCCAAGGAGTTGGATAAGTCGTATGCTGATATGGAAAAGGAGCTGAAGAAAACAAATGAAGCCCAAGAGCTTCAGTTCAGCAACAGCTGATGTATGGACTGCCAATAATAAAAGCTTTTTAGGAGTGACGGTACACTGGACTGATGCAGAGACCCTGGACAGAAAGAAGGCTGCTATAGCCTGTAGAAGGTTCAAGGGTCGACATACATATGATGCAATTACAACAGAGCTAGAAGGCATTTTTTCCCAATACGGACTAACCCGGGATAAAGTGATGGTTTGTGTGACAGACAATGGGAGTCATTTTGTAAAGGCATTCAGGGAATATCAGCCTCAACAGGCGGGGTCAGAGGAGGAGGTTCAGAGCAATGGTGACGTAACCTTTACTGATATTCATACTGTACTCATCAATAATGAGAATGCACAGCATGGTCTTTGCTTACTGCCCCCACACCACAGATGTGCCGCACATACACTTAATCTTATCGCAAACAACATTTGTACAAAGCTTCAAATCAAACGCATGAATGAACGAGAGGACCAATTTCTTAAGGGGTATTGTGGGATTTTGAAGCCTTTCACAGTCTCTCTTGATATTCTTCAGGGCGAGGACACCTGTTTTATGGAACTCTACAGCCAACTTTAGAAGTTCTGATAAACGAAACCTTAGCAGCTAAAAACGGCCTATCACACAAGACCGTTGGGCTGCCGGAAATCATCGTTGAGGCAATCAAAAGTCGATTTGCAAAAATAATAGACACAAAAGAAGCCCTGCTCTCAGCTGTCTCCCTCCCCAAGTTTAAAGGGACTTTACGGAGTTTTGAATTTTTATGCTCGCGATCGCCCCCTCAGGCCAAAAGTGTAACAGCAGCTTCAATAGTAGGCTCGTGCACGAGGCGCGCATGCTGTACGTGCACACTCCTTAACGAAAATAACAGCTGATGCAGTCCCGTGTGTGTGTGTGTGTGTGTGTGTGTGTGTGTGTGTGTGTGTGTGTGTGTGTGTGTGTGTGTGTGTGTGTGTGTGTGTGTGTGTGTGTGTGTGTGTGTGTGTGTGTGTGTGTGTGTGTGTGTGGCCCGGAGGACAGAGGACAGGAGAACATGCAGCTAATTAATTAAATAATGTGGTTCTGTAGCTTTCTCTTCAGCACAGCCGACAAAGGTTTATGATGGGTCAGTCCTCCTGCATGCTCAGATCATTCCCTTCCCTTGCTGGAAAAACTGCTCCAAAATGAAAGTTGAACCCACATCTTTTTTATCTGTGAATTCAATGCCGTTCAGCGAGTCTCAAATAAAAATTTGGGCATCTTACTGCAAAAAAATATACCCTTAATGTAAAAAATAAACTCTAAATGAACTATGTTCACATCCAGAATCAAACCCAGGTCTTCTGCATGAGAGTCAGATGTTTTACTAGGTGAGCTAAAGCACCAGTAACGTCCTTTGTATTCTGTAACAGTTATATCCTTGATGACAGCTGAAACAACGTTCAAAGAACGGTTTGGAGTGAAAATGGCTATTTTGTTGCTAATTAGCAGGAAATATCTAGAAGAAAGTTCTACAGAAAGTAGCTAAGGGTCCTCAGAAATGTAGCTAGCTTTGTCACTAGGTGTTAGGAACAGCGACAAAGTGGCACTGCCTCTCTCTCTGCTGCTAAAGCTACGGATAGCAAATGCTACGGGCGATGCCTGAGCGTGAACGCGCATGAAGCAGCCTGCTCGACCCGAGCATCTCTCTTTTTCTGTGGTTTTACAGAAAAACAGGCAATCACAGTAAAAATGCCAGGGCTCGTTCTACACGACCAGGGCATTGCAGGAGAATGTATGAAGAAGACATTTATTATTTCTATACATGTTTTGGCTGTCACACTTCCATAATGCCCCTTTAAGCTTCGCTGGGTGAAAGAAGATGCCAAACGGGATTTTTTCAAAACCCTCTTTATAACGGAGTGTCGCTCCATTCAGTCAGAAGAGCCCTCTGTGTCACTCAAACTGCCTCCATCCTCTGATGAAGAGGACTTCTTTTCTTTTGAGGAACGCTCTGGTACAGCAACTAATGAGTCCATGTCAGTGGAGACTGAAGTTCTCTCATATTTAAACTCAGCCTCAGCTATGAAATGTCTCCCTCAGTTCCCTAGAATCAAAAACGTTCCTGTACGACACAACGCTCCAACACCATCTAGCGCAGCAGCTGAAGGACTGTTCAGTCTTGGAAGTCTCCTTCTGACACCCAAACGTAATCGTCTTGGTGGTGAGCGCTTTCAGCGCCTTCTTTTGATGCGATTTAACAAAGATTTCAGTGAGATGAACCCTGCACCACACCAAATAGCTGCTAGAGTGTGAAAACTTTTCTAGTGAACTTTTGTTATTGGGTTTTTGTCGGCTTATTCTGATGTAATAATTTGCCTAGCATGCTTGATTATTTTGTTGTAGTCTTGTGAGTGCGCTGTTGTGAGCTGGGAGGTGAGCACTCCACACACACCATGACATCACCTGTCTTGTGAGCTTCTCTGATTCCTGGAGAGAGAGCAGCAGCTGTGATCAATCAGCTGATCAGCGGGTGGCCTTCATAAGGAGGACGGAGGACACTGCTAAGCTGCCGGATGATTACGCCTTACTGGTAGAGTTCCAGCCACAGTGTTACCTCGATTTTTGAACTTCGACTTTGTACTTTGGAAACGTGTTCTTTCGCTAGCGACCTTTGGCTCAGATTATTGTTCTCGTTTCGTCTCAGGCTCAGTCATCTTTTTCATACACCACATCCTCGCTGTGAGTTTTTGGATTTACAACCCGACCATACGACTTCTGGACTTCACTCCCGGTTCCCGTCCTCCTCACGGCACTACTGGCTCTCTCTCTCCTCCCCTCCGGTTGGAAAACCCCGCCGCTCATCTTCATCCCGGAACACTCATTCACTCTCCCAGCTCACCCCTCCCTGGATATCCTCCACCACGCTACGTCTCTAAGTCCTCCTACCAAGCTCATCCTCTACCGTACTATAGTATCAATCAAGGACTCACCTCTGCTTCCCTCCCCTCAGACGCTGCTCCCGTTAACCCATTCACTGGATTTCCAGTTCACCCTGAGTTCTAGGTACCCAATAAATCTTTATTTTTTCACATCCTGCTCCAGTGTACTGATTCTGCATGTCTTGGGTTAAATCATTACCTCAGAACATGACATGCGTCTACTCTCAGGACATTTATTTGTAGCTTTACTTGAGGTTATACCTTTAATTTGGTGTTTTAAGTCAAATGTTGTTCCTGTGCTCTGTTATTGTTAAACATGACAGCACATTTTCTGGTGACTTGAAGTTTAATAAAATGGTGAGAAAAATGACTAGTTTGTGGTTTCTTTCATCCTTGTATAAAATGTAACATAAGCTAGTATTTTAGGATACTGTTACACACTTAAAATATTTTCCCAAAAGTAACTCAAAGTAGTGTAACTCAGTTACATTATTGAGACCGTAATATGTAATACAAACATATTACATTTTTTATGCTGTAACTAGTAATATAAAATGTATTACTATTTTAAAGTAACTTGCCCAACACTGCATTTAAATGATGATCAGACTGCTGTAAAATGTAATCTCCATCCACCTCCAGACAGAATTATCCTCTATTCTGTCTCTATTTGCTCTGCTCTTGTCTGGGCTGACGTAGCTGACGGTGCGCGCGGCGCGCTGAGCGGCTGTGATGCTCATTTTACGCGTTTGGAGAGGCGGCCTGCATGCTTTGCTTTTATTGGAAGATGTTTTTTTTTTTTTTCAAAAATGTTTTGAGATTTTGCCGCGTGAATAACCGTAAAAACCACCGGTGTGCACGCATGGACGTAATTTTTGGGGGGACAGTCAAGTTTTGACCCCTGCACTTTTTACCATCCAAAAACAATATTACTTTATATAAAATTGACACTGGTTGAGCTCTAGGACTAGGGTGGCCATACGTCCGGCTTTAATACGGACAGTCCGGTTTTAAAAGAGTGTCCTCCTACCAGCGCACCCTTGAGACGGACACCCATTTGTCCTCTTTTTGACTTAACTGTTTTTTCCATCTTATATGAAAAAAATGTATAAAATGAATAAAACAGGCATTTGTGATAAAATATAGCCTATTTAAATCTATAATGCAATTATAAATTCTAAAAGATGTTTTTATGACATTAATAGATGAAGCCAGTGTGAAATCAATTCTATTGGTTAACAGCGAAAGTAAAAGCAGCCATATTTAAGTGGTTGATCTCGGTCAGACTTTGCAGAGGACAGAACTGAAGTGTCTGAGATGAACTTCCTCTTCCTCAGTCACATTCTGAAGGTTTTTTCGGACTCCATTGAAGCACTTGAGGCCAAATCCTTCAGCAATACTTCTGTGTTTAAAGTGATGAGTGAGCTTAAAGTCAAGCTTGAGCGGAGATTAAATGACCATTTTCTTGGCTTTGCTGTGAACAGCAAACTCAAACAGTTAACTCGTGATATCGTAAAGAAATGTGAGACTGATTTCATTCACTTCTATGAAAGAGCAAAGAGGTCTGTGACTGAAAGGTAAGACTTCTCTGAGAACAGCTTTCACCGCAAGATGTCCAAGCTTAGCCTCACAGCTGCTGTCTCTTATGGAGAGTACAGTGATGCAGACCAAGCCTTTAAACTTATGAACATTGATATGGATGGACTGTATGAGGAATATGGCATGGATGAAGCTATTCTCAGCTCCCCAGAAATAGAAGGTTGTCGGAGTGAGGAGCGCTGTCTGAAGCTGTTTTCCAAAGCAGATGTCCCACTGGAGAACCTGAGGAAAGTCGGCGCCTCCATCTTCTCCGTTCCATGCAGCAACGCACACACAGAACAGATGTTTTCCATGATGTCCTCAGCATGGAGAAATGAAAGAAATCGTCTGGATGTGGAGAGCGTGAAAGCATGGCTGCAAATTTGTGTCAACTTCACTTTGGGCTGCACGGACATGTACAAGAAATTTCTCTCAAACAAAAAACTGTTGGAAGCAGCCAGGAAAGGCCAAAAGTATAAAAAGTAGACCTTCACGTCTTTGGTGAGTACAATAGTCACACGATATAACGGTGTTGCTATTCTGTTTGTCTTTGTTCAATCTTAAACTTGTCCTCCTTGTTGGTGTTGTGGAAATGGCCACCCTATCCAGCGCCAAGCAGAAAACAACCGTTTGTGTTGAAGCCTGTTCCCATTAGAGCAGACATGTCCAACGTCCGGCCCCCGGGGTCAAATTTATACCGGCCCACGGCCTCGATCATAAAATCAGTAATATGCGGCCCGCCACACTGTTGACCACAGTTTAAAATACATGTGTACAAAAAAGCTATTTTACTTTTCACCAGAAGATGGCAGTAGCCCTGTGGCCGCACCCTGGCTGCCGTACCCTTAGCGTTGCTTGATCGTTTCAGCCCCGCCCATTTCTAACATGGCGACTGTAAACAAAAAACGGAAAGTTGAGTGCGAGGGCCGCCGCTTCCAGGACAGCTGGAAATTGGACTATTTTTTCACTGAAATATGAAACAACTGTGTCTGCCTAATTTGCCAAGAGACTGTGGCTGTTTTCAAGGAATTCATCATCAAGAGGCACAATCAATCAATCAATCAATCAATCAAAGCTTTATTTATAAAGCGCCTTCCGCAACCCTGTCAGGAAGCCCGAAGCGCTGAACATGGTACAGTTGTAGGTAAATATATTGAATAAATCAAAAATAAAAGCAATTCAAATTACAAAATAGGTGAAGCATTCTGGTACAGGACAGATGTGTAAAACAATGGATTGAGTGAACCAATGAAAACTGTGAAATAAAATCAACATAAAAGAGGGCCGAAATCAAACATGTTCTGGAAACGCCAAGCGGAGGAGGTGTGTTTTTAGGCGACTCTTAAACTACCAGACGAAAACATGCTAGCTACGACAAGCTAACTGGGAACGAACGCGGTGAAAAAGTGAAGCAACTGGAAGCTGTTTTAACGGCACAGCAGCGCTTTTTCACAAGAGCCCGTGACTCAAATGACCTCGCCGCTAAGGCAAGCTACGAGGTGGCAACACTGATTGCAAAGCACTGCAAACCTTTCACTGAGGGTGAGTTTATTAAAGACTGTGTGATGACAATTGTTGAGAAAATTTGTCCCTCCAAGAAGCAAGTTTGCCAGTGTTTGCCTGGCTCGTAACACTGTGGTACGGAGAACTGAAGACGTTTCATCAGATATTAAGAGACAGTTAGAGGCAAAAGGAACGGAGTTTGACCTTTTCTCTTTAGCCTGCGATGAAAGCACGGATGCATCCGACACCGCTCAGTTACTGATCTTTCTGAGAGGAGTGGACAATGACATGAATGTGAGTGAAGAGCTTCTGGACCTCCAGAGTCTGAAGGGCCAAACAAGAGGAACAGATTTATTTGTTTCTCTTTGTTCCGCCGTAGATGACATGAAACTACAGTGGAATAAAGTCGCCGGGATTATTACGGACGGCGCACCTGCCATGGCTGGCGAGCGGAGTGGACTATCAACCCTTGTGTGTAACAAAGTCAGCGAAGAAGGAGGCAGCGCTATTAAACTCCACCGTGTTATTCATCAAGAAGTTCTCTGTGCCAAATATATGAAGTATGATAATGTTATGAAACCCGTGATGAAGGCTATTAATTATATTCGCTCCAAAGCGTTGTGCCGCCGTCAGTTTCAACAGTTTCTTCTCGACATCCAGGCTGAATACGGAGATGTTTTGTATCACAACAACGTAAGATGGCTCAGTCGGGGGTCTGCACCTCTCTCAGGGAGGAAATTGGACAATTCTTGACAAAAAAGGGACAGCCCATGCCACAATGAAATGATCCTGTGTGGCTGGCTGATTAGGGATTTTTAGTTGACATAACGCGACATCTGAATGCGCTGAACACAAGCCTTCAAGGGCCAAATGCAGTGGTAAGCCAACTGTATTCGCACATCAAAGCCTTTCGGACCAAGCTGCTACTTTTCCAAAGACACCTGTCACAGGTGCAGCCCAATACCGCACACTTCTCATCGCTGCAGGAAAGTATGACCAGTTTCCCACAGAACAATATCAGTGCGCAAATGACAAAGTATGCAGCAGACATCTCATCTCTGGTTGAGGCATTTCAGCGGCGCTTTCGGGACTTTGCAGCTACTGAAAAGGAGATCACGCTGTTTTCCTCTCCTTTCTCCGTGGACCCTGATGACGCTCCAGACCACCTGCAGCTGGAGCTCATTGAGCTGCCGCGTGACGCTGAGCATCGCAGTCGGCACCAACAGCTCCCTCTTGTCAACTTCTACCACCAGCTGGATGAAGGTAGGTTCCAGGCAGTTCGGACATTTGCTAAGAGAATGCCGAGCTTGTTTGGCTCCACATACATGCGTGAGAAGACATTCTCCGTTATGAACATTAAGAGCCGCACGAGGACGAGACTGAGTGACTCTCACCCGCGTGACGTCTTACGCATCAAAACCACTGCTCTTGAGCCAGACCTGGACTACATACTGCAGTCTAGATCCCAGGATCACCCTCCACATTAGTGCAGGCAAGATATTTGTTAAGTCCTCTGAGTGAATAAATTCTTAAATCTCGGTTAATTATTTTTTTTTGTGATGTTCAAAATCCCAGTTTAAATATGCTGTGATCACTGTTTTGAATTTTGTTTACAGTCAGCATATAATAGTGAATAATATGTCATGTTTCACATGAACTTAGATATCCTTCATAGTTTTCTTCATTTCTTGTGGTTTGTGATTTCGGTAAAAACTTAATGGAAAAAAAATGTAAAAAGTAAAAGTAAAAGTAAAAGTACGCCATTTGCTATTAAAAAAATCCAAAAAAGTTCATTTGTATTTAATGTTCATGGTTCAAAGAATGTCAGGCTGAATAGTCGGCCCCCACACATTTTCACCTTACCAAATATGGCCCTCTGTGCAAAAAGTTTGGACACCCCTGCATTAGAGCATACTGTAAGGATCCCCCCCCCCCCCCCCCCCACACACACACACACACTCTCTCTTCTAAGAGTCCTACTGAGAGCTTCCGGTCCACTTAACGAGCGGGTGTAGACTACATATTAATGAAAAATGAAGGAACATTAAATTGTGAATTTTTATTTATATCTTAGAAATAAAAATGACGCGGGAAAACATTTATTACGTCTTTTTAAACGAAATTTTCTAGCTCGACTTGCCTGCTGCACTTACGTCACTGACGAACTGAACTGCATCGGGATGTTTACCATGAGAAGGTCCTTGGGCCGACTCTTGTCGTGATTTGGCGCTGAATAAATACACTTGAATTACTTATGTCCAGAAGGACCGTGGCTCACCCAGACATGAACAGCAGCTGTTTCAGCAGCAGTAACCAGAACAGAGGTGGCCACCGGCCAGGTCTCTGCAGACACACGAGTAACTGTTTTAATCCAGGAGTAGCCATTGTTCCGGGTCTAGGTCAGATCTGAATCAAATGTCTACAAGTGCAGGAAAGTAACGGAGTACATTTCAGTAATCCAACGCGTGGCAGGAACGCTGTTTTAAATGTCACGTTCATCCCTGCCGGTTTCTGATCTAATCCAGAATATAACAAAAATCTGCGTCAGGTGTGCGTTTCTGCGTGCGGGCGCCTGCCTGCGTGCGTGCAGGTGTAGGTGAGAACAAACCGAGCAACAGATAATCCACTTCCAGATCGTCAGCCTCGAAAATCCGTTATGGCACGCGGGACCTACCGTGCTGCTGCGCGTGGCGCTCGCCGCCTGCGTCCTGCTGCCGCTCCGCTGACTTTCTCCTGAGTCGCGGTTTCTCTTTCCCTTTGAGCCTCCTCGCGTGTCTCCTCCCTCCTCCACGCAGCTGCGGTGCGGGGGGGCTCTCGCGCTCAGCCTGGGGCCACCGTGACAACATCTCTATGATATTCTCTTTGATTGGTGGCACGTGATTTAAACGGCTGCAGGTAAACTGGTGACATTACAGCTGCAATGGCAAAACTCTCTCTCTCTCTCTCTCTCTCTCTCTCTCTCTCTCTCTCTCTCTCTCTCTCTCTCTGGGACAGCAGTAGCTTAGGAGGGGGAGGCAGGTGGTCCGATAATCGGAAGGTCACAGGTTCAGTCCCGATAACTCCTTAGGTGTGTGGGGAAATGTGCATACCGATTACTACGTTACAGGTTGTTTGCCTGAAAAGACGCTCTACCTCTGGAAGTTGTTTATTGTTGTTTGCTTACCTGCCAGTTACCTTGTAAACAGTTGTAGAACATCGGTATTCTACCGTAAACAAGAAACTTCTCCCATGGAATCATGACAAACACAATCTTTTTTATAAATAAATAACAACAAACTCTGTTTTTTTTTTTTGCTAATAATTAACTACAGGTCTGTATTTTTGAGTAATATCACCTATTTAAATAAACAATGTTACTGGAAACAAGCTGCGGTAGGAATAATCAAGGAGGCACGGATGGTCAGGGCACTGGCTCTATGGTGGGGCGGGGGGGGGGGGGCATTGTCCCCTCAGGTTCTGGCCCCCTAAAACAGAGTTGGCTCACATGAATTTCACACACAGAAGAACTGATTCTAGATGTAAATGTGACACGTAGCTGAACAGTTCAGTGTCAGCTGTTCTGTGAGAATGCATTTTCAGTTTACCAAATCAAACTCGCTGCTATTTCTACGGCATCACCATCCCCACCGTCTCAGGTACGGTCCCAGCCCACCACTTCTGGTGGTCCCCCGGTCGAAATTTCGATCGAGGGGTAGTCGTGCTTTTTCTATTTTGGCTCCAACTCTGTGGAACGAACTGCCACTGAGCATTAGGCAGGCACCATCCCTTCAAGTCTTTAAGTCTCGTTTAAAGACTCATTTTTATCTGATTGCGTTTCAGCGCTAGGGTCACTTGAATTGCCCTAACATTATGGTTTTAACTATTCTTCTTTTTATACCGGATGCTTGATTTTATTTTGTCCGACATTTGTTTTTTTATCGATTGGTCTTATTCCAATATCTCTTATCTGTAATAGTTTTTGCTTGCTATTTTATGATTTTATGTTTTTATCCTGCTTTTATGCCCATGTACTGGGAATGTTTTTCTTTTAATGATGTTGTTCAGCACCTTGGGCTTCGGATAATGTTGTAGAAGGTGCTATACAAATAAAATTTGATTGATTGATTGATTGACTAAATAATGTTCTGACCTGTTTGCTTTTGTTGGTTCGGTAGTGATAATGTTACATTCGCTGCCAGCAAAATTGAATGAAAATGTATTTATTTTATTTTCAACCGCCCACCCCCCCACCCAACCCACCACCACCACCAAGCTTCAGAGCGCCACGCTGCTCTGTTTACAGCTCGCCAGTGACCAATGACATTACGCTACTGCGCCGGCGCTGCTGTCTACCTCGGCAAATCGCTGTCGCACAAGTCCTCATTATGAAGAATGGTGCCGAAATGAGGCACCGTGTCATATGACGTGAATCGGTCCTCAGTCAGCACAATGAAATTTGGTCAGTGTCTTAAAAAGTACAGAATTTGGTACCCATCCCTAATTGCGGGTAATTCCCTTTGGATCAAGGGTACAAAGGTCCACACTTGAGAATCAGGACACTCTGTGCCTGAGGTACTCAATAGGCCCGTGGGCTGGACCCTCTTTTGGCGCTTACACATTAGCATCCGACTGGGACCGGGGTGGCGCTACAGACTGATTCGCCAGCTGACTTCGATTGGCGAGTAGAATCGTTCAGCAAGGGGTTCCCGCGTGCGCGATTCATCTTCATGCTGGATGCTGTTGAGGAAACCTCTGTAGCATGGAGCTGCCGCTCAGTGGGAACGGGAAAAGAGTGAGGTGTGTGTGTGTGTGTGTGTGTGTGTGTGTGTGTGTGTGTGTGTGTGTGTGTGTGTGTGTGTGTGTGTGTGTGTGTGTGTGTGTGTGTGTGTGTGTGTGTGTGTGTGTGTGTGTGTGTGTGTGTGTGTGTGTGTGCGTGTGTGTGTGTGTGTGTGTGTGTGTGTGTGTGTGTGTGTGTGGCCCTGTCCTCGGCCTGTCTTTGTTTATCTTATAATAGATGACACCGTGAACTTTCTGGTACACAGGCTCGGGAATTTCCGCGTTCCTGAGAAGTTTTTGAAAATACATGTGGACACTACACTGCCCTTTGAGACCAAACTGATGCTATCCTCCCCAGCAACCAGTGTTGGGCAAGTTACTTCAAAACTGTAATGCATTATTTATTACTTGTTACCCTCATTTTAAAGTAATTCATTACTGATTTTAAAATATAAGGCTTTACACTACTTTTGCATTACTCTAAGTTACTTTCACCAAAACAACTTCAGTATGAATCTGGTCATGTGATGCTCCGTGAGCTCATGACATATATGTGGAAGGTGATGTGGTGTCTGAGCTAGGACTGCTGTTAAAGACAGTCAGATATCATAACAGTGCTTTAAAATGATTGTTTACTAAATAAATGAAACAACAATCTGTACTCTCAGCACGCTGCCATCTTATATTAACTGAGCAGGGAGTGAGGTGGTGGGGGCTCCCAGCCTATATTAGCCTTGGTCCCCAAATGCCTTGATACGGCCCTGGATGTGGGACTGACTTCTGGGGTGATCTGATTCTATCACATGTATAAATATTAAATGCTTATATATTATTGCTTTTCACTGGTAAACATGTGTATTGGGGATAAATCTACCTACTTTTTTTCTTTTCAAGCACTTTGTTTGGTTTTCTTGGTTTTATGTGAATAATTTCCGGCCCTTTCTCTCTCTAACCTTCCTGCATGCTGCATGTTTTCTCCGTGTTCCAGAAAAACTGTAAACTAGATTTCCTACTTTCTAACTAATCAGCCAAAGGGATCTACCGAACCAGCAGCAATGAGCTGAAATCACCGGGGCCCAGATTGTGAACTCAGCTGAGGCAAAGCACGTCAGAAAAGTACAGAATACCAGAGAATATGCGCTGATATGAACGATCGCAAGTGAATTATTTTGTTTTGGTGGAGCGATTTTGTGAATGTTACAGCGGCCGCACGCAGGACACAGCTGGAGTATTTGAGCCGTTACCGCTGCGTCCTCTCTGCCCGCAAAGTTGAGTCCATAAATGACGTCATATATGTGGATACTGGATCTTTTTTCAGGCTTCCCGCTGTTAGAATTTTTAGGAAACCCGCATCTTGATTCCGGGTTTAAAAATGCGTTGTAATTACCACGTTACTGATAATTGTACCGAGTAAATATTACCATTTTCTTTCCGTGTAATGCCTTACATTACCACATTACAGCAAGAAGCAATGCATTACAGTAATTAATTACTTTTGTACCGCGCTACTCTCAACACTGCCAGCAACCCCCTGGACCGGACCGGACTGCTGTAACAGCACACCCCACCAGGCTGGCCCTCGATATCACAGGAATGTGTTAATGTGGCCCTCAGCCGCACCGTAATGAGTTGTAGGCCAGAATAACTGAAAGAGCAAGCCACCCCCTACCAGAGTCCAACTCCACTCCCATTTCCTGGTTGAAAAATGTGCCACAAGAAAAGAAAGAAAACAATCTTTTATATATCGCTTCTCAAGGTAAAAATCACGAGGCGCTTCACACAAATAAACAAAAAAAAAACCATCTAAAGTATAAAAAATTAAAAAAAAAATGATTAAAAATATGTTTAAAATGTGAAAAGTTGACTGGCAGCCAGTGAAGCTGGAGGAGAAGCGGGGTGATGTGGGTGTGTTTGGAGGACTTGGTCAGAAGCCGAGCTCAGGCGTTCTGAACCACCTGTAGACGGTTCAGGGAGGTTCTGCTCAGACACGTGAAAAGAGAGTTACAGTAGTCTAAGCGTGAGGAGATGAAGGTGTGGAGAACTGTCTCAAGTTCAGAGCGGGACAGAATGGGACTCAGCTTAGCAACGTTCCTGAGATGGAAGAAGGAAGAGCCAACAAGAGAACTGACATGAGAATCCAGGGTGAGACCTGGGCCAAAGGTCACGCCAAGATTCCTAACGGAAGGTTTGGTGTGAGAAGCAAGCTGACCAACCATCCAGGTTTTGATAGAGTCTAAGCAGGTGTGTAACAGCTGCAGCTTAGACATCTCATGGGGCTTAAAGGAGATGTACAGTTGGATGTCATCTGCATAAAGATGGTAGGAGATTCCTTTGAAGGAGCTCAGGATGTGCTGAAGAGGAAGCAGATAGAGGAGGAAGAGCAGAGGCCCCAGCACAGAACCTTGTGGGACACCATGGGTAAGGGAGGTGGTGGAGGACCTAAACTTGGAGACGGCCACAGAGAAGGAGCACTCAGAGAGATAAGAGGAGAACCACTCCAGAGCAGACCCTGATAGGTACTTAAGAGGCGACCTGCGGGCCCCCTCTTTGTGGCCCCCCAAACTCCGCGCTCTCCACTCTTTTCAAGCAGGCTCTACAAATGTTCCTGTGTGAATATTTTAGCTTTTCTAAGTTATTTACCTGTAAATAGTTAATTCTATAAATATGTATGTACATAGTTTATTTTTGTTATTTAAAATGAGTTTCGTTGCTGTTTCATGTTGGATATTTAGAAGGTATTTAAAGGAATACGATGCAACTTCATCACATTTTTAAATAACTTTCTTGAGCCAGTCTGTGCTAAAGTGACCCTTTTCAGGGTTAATGAAAAGTCACTCAGACCCCGCCCCCACTGTAGCCAAAATATCACACATGCAAGTTCAGAGTGGCGGGTCACTGTTTGGCTGGCATACCTGGTGCTGCAGCCTGCTTCCAGCAGGGTTGCTGCATGTTTTAGATCACGAACACATCTGATATGTTTGATTTAGTGATGAATCCCTTCTGTAGACGCTAATGAAGGCTGGGGAGACGTTCCACACAGAGAGGAGATAAGTTTAGCATTTGGTTCTACTTAACGGACACTAGAGGCGCTAAAAACACACCAAAACTGCCTAGTCTCTTTAAATAATAGAAAGTTGATTTGTTTGTAGATCGGTCAATGATTTCAGACACATTTTACATAATTTCTGGTGATGAATTAATAAAAATAAATAAATTGTGAGGAACTGTTTGAGAGCCGGTTCATTTCAGTGAGCCGAGCCGTTTCTTTAAAGAGCCGGAGCTCCCATCGGTTGAAGCAGGAAATTCACAGCAACGCTGGAAGGTGCTGGGTAACTTGTGCCTCTATCACCACGTGACTGTGTGCAGCCGTGAGAGTGGAACACGAGGAGCAGAGTCCAGAGCATTCAACGGGAACGGGAGAGGAATGACACGATGGCCCCCTTCCTACGACCGCCCTCCTCTCTTATGGTGCCAGCATGACGCCAACAAATAACTCCACCGTTGCAACACTGAACAAAGCAGTAACTTAGAACAACACAACTTCCCACGATAAGCATGCATCAACACCTCAAATTAGAGCCAAATACCCAGAGGTGTGGACTCAAGTCACGTGACTTGGACTCGAGTCATTATTTTAATGACTTCTGACTTGAAGAAATCTATAAAGACTTACGACTCGACTCGGACTTGAACGCCAATGACTTGTGACTTGAATTGACTTGCATCTGTTGACTTGATGATGACCTGAGTGTATTTGATATTTCTGCACAAAAGTGGCCCGACATGGACAAGAATCTGGGTTCGATCTCGTTCTGCGGACTGCAGCAGCTCTGTGTTTGTAATCAGTTTCACTTTCTGCTGCTTGAGCGAATGAACGAAGCGTTAAGAATCTTAATTCTGGAATTTATTTATTATCATCGCCATTAAATTCAAGTTGGGCGGATGACTTGATTATAACTTGAAAATTCCAGGTTAAGGACTTGGACTTGACTTGGATTTCCACATCATTGACTTTGGACTCGATTTGGACTTGATTGTCTTTGACTTGGACTTGACTCGAGACTTGACTGGAAAGACTTGTGACTTATACTTGCAAAGCAGTGACTTGGTCACACCTCTGCAAATAACTAAGAACATGACTACCCACAATGCACCTCACGCACCGACTCTTTCACAGTGGGCAGGGTCATATTTAAATTTGTAAATTGCAGTTTTAAATTGACTGAATGAGAATGAGGAAAATTTAGCAATTTGTTGAAATAACCCGCAATTCTAAGTTTTCAACACACAAAATTGAGTCTACGAATCAAAACTTAACAGAGAGACTTAGAGGAAATAGGGAAAATTAATTAAACCATTTCTGAGGCTGTCTTTTGTGACCCTGCCCTGTACTCACGACCCTGGACGATGTGGCGAAAGTGTGAACGTGTGAGGACTGGGCCTGGCTCCGCTTGCTGAAGCGAACAGGTTACTACCATAACCCATGCTGAGCTGGTCATAGACCTGCAACACGTGATGGGCGTGTCCTCGATGTCTGTGGGAGGCCTGTGAGGTTTCCGCCCAGTCCCAGGTCTTCAAGATTAGGAAGTGGTGCGTATCACCTGACGCTTTCGCTCGCTCCAGCAGCACTGCCTAAGGGACTGCATCGTGTGTGTGTGTGTGTGTGTGTGTGTGTGTGTGTGTGTGTGTGTGTGTGTGTGTGTGTGTGTGTGTGTGTGTGTGTGTGTGTGTGTGTGTGTGTGTGTGTGTGTGTGTGTGTGTGTGCGTGTGTGTGTGTGTGTGTGTGTGTGTGCGTGTGTGTGTGTGTGTGTGCGTGTGTGTGCGTGTGTGTGTGTGTGTGGGTCCTCCTGGTGTGTGTGTGTGTGTGTGCGTGTGTGTGTGTGTGGGTCCTCCTGGTGTGTGTGTGTGTGCGTGTGTGTGTGTGGGGGGGTCCTCCTGGTGTGTGTGTGTGTGGGGGGGGGGGTCCTTCTGGTGTGTGTGTGTGTGTGTGTGTGTGTGTGTGTGTGTGTGTGCGTGTGTGTGTGTGTGTGTGTGTGTGTGTGTGTGTGTGTGTGTGTGTGTGTGTGTGTGTGTGTGTGTGTGTGTGTGTGTGTGTGCGTGTGTGTGTGTGCGTGTGTGTGCGTGTGTGTGTGTGTGTGGGTCCTCCTGGTGTGTGTGTGTGTGTGTGCGTGTGTGTGTGTGTGGGTCCTCCTGGTGTGTGTGTGTGTGCGTGTGTGTGTGTGGGGGGGTCCTCCTGGTGTGTGTGTGTGTGTGTGGGGGGGGTCCTTCTGGTGTGTGTGTGTGTGTGTGTGTGTGTGTGTGTGTGTGTGTGTGTGTGTGTGTGTGTGTGTGTGTGTGCGTGTGTGTGTGTGTGTGTGTGTGTGTGTGTGTGTGTGTGTGCGTGTGTGTGTGTGTGTGTGTGTGTGTGGGTCCTCCTGGTGTGTGTGTGTGTGTGTGCGTGTGTGTGTGTGTGGGTCCTCCTGGTGTGTGTGTGTGTGCGTGTGTGTGTGTGGGGGGGTCCTCCTGGTGTGTGTGTGTGTGTGTGGGGGGGTCCTTCTGGTGTGTGTGTGTGTGTGTGTGTGTGTGTGTGTGTGTGTGCGCGTGTGTGTGTGTGTGAGTGTGTGTGTGTGTGTGTGTGTGTGTGTGTGTGTGTGTGTGTGCGTGTGTGTGTGTGTGTGTGTGGGTCCTCCTGGTGTGTGTGTGTGTGTGTGCGTGTGTGTGTGTGTGGGTCCTCCTGGTGTGTGTGTGTGTGCGTGTGTGTGTGTGGGGGGGTCCTCCTGGTGTGTGTGTGTGTGGGGGGGGGGGTCCTTCTGGTGTGTGTGTGTGTGTGTGTGTGTGTGTGTGTGTGCGTGTGTGTGTGTGTGTGTGTGTGTGTGTGTGTGTGTGTGTGTGTGTGTGTGTGTGTGCGTGTGTGTGTGTGTGTGTGCGTGTGTGTGCGTGTGTCCTAACATTTCTCTCGGTGTGGGTTCCCATGGGTGGGAGCACACCCACCTAAGGAGGTCCAAAATCCAAGTGGGGCCCAAAATGGTGGACCCCACTCCGATTTCAATTAAAATGAGCTCAGCAGCCTCCCCTGATGCTACCATTGCTTTTTTTTTTCATGTCAAAAAATTGTCCCCTAAGGTAGCAAAAAGTGGGCAAGTGTGTAAAGGTGTGTATCCTGCAGCCGACCGTAACCGGAAGTCAGGATATACACTTCCCGCAAAATCTTATACACACCGCGGGAGTCTGAAACCTTTGGCCAATGACATTGCTGCACTGAGGAAAACTACCGGAAGTTCACAACAAGAAGAAAACAACACAGATTGAAGACAAAAAGAAGACGGAGTGATTGGATTATTTTGAATATTTTTACATTTACCGACCTCTGCATGCAGCAGGTAAGCTAGGCATGGTTCAGAAGAGTTTATATTTTGGCGTTCTGTTGGGATGTATTTAAGCTGGCTGCCATGTGGCTAACTTTAGCAACATAATATTATAAATAGTTCGTTGTTTACTCACCCAGACAAGTTTGGAGTTATTTGGAGCCGCTCAGAAGGAGTTTTTTTATCGAGTCGCCATCAGCTTATATCCATATAATGCCAATGGGAGCAAAACTGCAGGAGTTGTTGCTGCATTATCTGCCCTCAAACTCCTTCATTTAACCAAGTGTTCTTATTAAACGTTAACACTACTCCCATCGGAGTTCAGAAAATCTCGTAAGTGTTTATTTGTTCGGTTTGGGGTGATTTCAAGGCAAAAATACAACAATATTGTGCGATTAAAACAGCGTCACGGCCAGTCGCCATCTTGGTTGTAGTCCGGCCAGCACTTTAACTCTGTGCTCTGCAACGGTCGGTTTGACAGAACTTGCTGCTGTTGACATCAGTGTAGTTCGGGTTTGCGTGTTTCCAAATTGCAATAATCGAATGACCAATTGGACTAAATTCAGCTTCTACAGACTCTTTCAGCAACCTACGCGGACTACAGCCGTAATGGCGGAGGGCTGCAACGTTATTGAAATCTCAGTTGGAATCGGTTGCATTAAAAGCCTGTAAAACTCCAGAAGCTAATATGTTAGCACCTTTGAGACGTGCTGAACTCACAGAGGAATTTTTTTTAACTATTCTCAACAAAACATTGTTAAATGAAGGAGTTTTGGGGCAGATAATCTTATAATATCCTGCCCTGATAGGCTCCCATTATATGGATATACAGTGATAGCAACCTGATTAAAACTCCTCCTGAACTACGCCAAGTAGGTCCACACTTGTCTGGGTGAGTAAATTAACGTAATATTTGTTAAAAAAGTTAGCCTGGCCAGCCAGACTCGCTCTGTGCAGAATTGAACAGAGTGAGTCTGGCTGGCCAGGCTAAAAAAAATAAGGTCCAGGTTGAAAATGCTGCATGTGTCAGTGATGTTGTTGTACCAGAAGTTTGACAGCCCTAGTTTAGATTAGTGACTGAGTGTCTTTGCAGCACAGCTTGGTTATTATATAACAAACTAGCTTCTTGGCTTCAACAGGCTCGGTCAGCTCTCAGTGTACACATTTCAGAATTTGTATATTTCATTATCCTGTGTTTGATGTTAAACAATGTGCATCATGCAATAGCAAAGCTCAATGCACAGCTGCTGTATGTGTGTTTGTATGAATGTTCTAGATTTTATTTTTCTCTTGCTATTTTTCAAAAACCTTTCTGTGAGATTTGCCTTGACTAAGTACTAATTACGATTATTTTCACAGAGCCATTATGTCCACAAGAAAGAGGAGGAAAAAGCCTATAGATGATGCAAAGACACACATCCTGTCCTGTACTGACAAGGTTGGGTTTATGTCGAGATACATTGACGGTTACAAAGGTAATTTGCGAAAATTTCTTGA
The DNA here is from genome assembly GCF_043380555.1 of Nothobranchius furzeri. Lineage (NCBI taxonomy): Eukaryota > Metazoa > Chordata > Actinopteri > Cyprinodontiformes > Nothobranchiidae > Nothobranchius > Nothobranchius furzeri. Next base: position 71,227,566 of record NC_091752.1, read on the forward strand.
CACAACTTGTGTTTTTCAAAAGCAAAGCAGTTGACAAGTTGACAAGTAATTAAAATTGCGCCCACATTTTCAAAGTTAAACACATTTCTTTTAACAACGGTAGTTTTTTCATCTTTACTGCAAACTCACTGATGCGCCTGCAGCCTCTCAGAGTTCATGCTGCTCTAAACATTGAAAGAATGATTTAATTTTCTGTTGCTGACTTCTGATTACCTTAAATGGTGTCTGTTTGTTGCTACCAGCAGGTACAAAAAGGAACTTATTTTTATTTGACTATTTTTCTGTCCTGTCTGTTTATCATCTTCCTACATCTCATCTCAATCCTAAAGAAAAACTGCTATCTGGCTTCATATATATTCACCTTATGAGTTACCTTTGAACTGCAGTTCTAAAAGATCTACCGACCGCAAATATAGAGGAGTGTGTGCTACGCACAGACCGCATCAGTGAGGTGAAGTCACAGCAGAATGAAACAGGTGATGCGCTCTGCTCCACAGCAGCAAAATGCATCAGGCACAAATAAAAGACAGAAAACATGAAGGGATATGAGCCGACATGAACGATTACGTGTTAAATTTGTTTTTGAGATGGCGACACTTTGAGAATGTAGCTGTGGCTGTGCTCAGGATGCATCTGTCTGGAGCGCATCAACGATCAGAGCTCTGCGCCTCTCAGCTCTAAATAATCTTGGAGAGTTCACATAGATAATGTAATATAAGTGGAACCATTGATTTTTCGAAAAAAATAGTAAACTATTGTGTGGAGGATCTACAGACTCCAGTAGTCTGTAGATGAACAGCACCTTCTTCCTTTTCTGGTGCATTTTGTGCAGCTGAAAACACGGTCGTTTCTGCTCCACACCAGACCAGAGGATTACAATCCCAGTGATGTGACGGGAGTTCAACATGCCTCCTATCCTCCAGAGCCACTTGGTGGAGTTTTGAAAAATATTTGATGGCTCCTACCCAGATCAGCATTGGAGCTCTAGAAGAGGATAGAGCTTTCAAAAATTCCTAGTGAGGCGGGGATGCTGGTTTCTAGGTCAGAACTGGCTAGGAACTTGTGCTCCTAACCTCAAGAAGAGGATGCAAAGCTTTTAAAAGATGCTAGCGGACTAGGGAAGCTGGTTTCTGGGTTGTGCTCTGGATAAGATGACATGCGTCTCTCCCTCTCTCTAAAGCGCTAAGCTACATTACGTGAATGGATATTAACAAGTATTAAACAGCTGACAAATGCTCATTGCCAAGAATCAATATTATATTAACTGACCAATAATATTTTAATTGTCTACACCAGGGATTCCCAAAGTGTGGTGCCGCTAGGGGGTGCGCAAGGTGAAAAGTGTAATGGCTGCGGAGCTCAGAGAAGTCTGTCAAAAGTCACCATTAGCGTAGCCAGAAACTCATTTGTGGGTGGGCCTAAGAAAATGTAAGTGGGCCCAATGAACGTAATTGAAAACAAGTATATTTTGCTTGTGTGTGTGTGTGTGTGTGTGTCCGTCCTCCGCACATGCCCTAGCTCAGGGGTCGGCAATCCGCGGCTCTGGAGCCGCATGCGGCTCTTCCATGCGGCTCTCTGTGCTTGTAAAATAATGAATGGATATTTAAATAAAATGCTTTGTATTTTACTGAATTAATTTTACATCTGTAAGCTAATTCTAAATGTAGATTGTCTGCGTAAACCTGAACAGGTCCAACCCGGTCTTACTGTGAGACCGGGTTGACGCGTCACGCATGTGCGTAAACATAGGCGCTTTCTGAGCTGAAGACAATGTGAGATTCTGGGACTCTCCTCAGTCGCCACATTGGAGACAGGAACAAGCACAATTCAGCCAAAGTTTCATCATCACGGAACATTTTCTAAGTGACAAGTCTCTCTGAGAGACCGGGTTTTGAAAACTCTCGCTTCAGTGGAAGGAATCTTCCCGCATGCACTCTGTTTCTGCGACGTGCTCCAAGCCCCTCTCCACACCTTCAGCTCGCTGTGCACCTTATGTACGCGCTGACTGAGCGGTGTCCAGCTCAGATGTTCAGAAGGAAATCTTTTCTTGAGTGATTTAGCTACATCTGCGATTTGCGTAGAATAAAGTGTCAGTTCGTCTGCATGCGTCGGGGTAATTCTTTCTATTCTTTCTCCATCAAAAATAAACGGTCAAATACGGGAACTATCCGGTCAACACAAGCCCTGCTTTTAACTGTTCTGTTTTCTTGTGAAAATTGTTACAAATTTAACTTGATTAACACCAGAGCCAGGCGTACTGCGCCGTTGTCTCGGTCACTGTAAATGAGGGAGAAACAAAATGATCGGATCCTTTTCTGACCTTCCCCACCTACAAAGTTTAATTACAACAATCAAACGTGACAGAGCCTGGATTTGTATTCTGAACAGTCTAAACATGTTTTAAAAAGAAACGTATGACAAAAGTGGCACCTGCTCAGTAAAACCACCCACAGGGTGAAAAATATCTAAATATTGTAGCAGAGACGGGCTACAACTTCTGGATCCACTTTATATAAATTGTTTTATTGATTACCTTCTTATGAAAGATAACTTTGACGTACACGAGCGACCGGTACCGGCTGCTGTCACCTGTTGTTAGCAGCGCTCTGCTGTCTGAGGGTAGGCCCCGCCCACAACGCTGCAGCTGCTGCAGTGTTTTCTTTACTGTGGGAAACGGGTAATAATGGCTCTTTGATGGGAACAGGTTGCCGACCCCTGGTTTAGCGTGACGTCTGATATGTGTGTATATATATATATATATATATATATATATATATATATATATATATATATATATATATGCCCTGATGTGGGGCTGTGGGGTGTGTCAACATGGTCGGGACATAGAAGGGGGTGCGCGGCTAAATAAGTTTGGGAACCACTGCTCTACATGACAGTAACATTTTGTTAGCGCACGAGTTGTAGCAAGCTAGCTAGCATCGTTCACTCACAGAGACACCTGCTCCTCCACAGAACCTCCTGACACCACAGATAAATCTCTCTGCTTTGGCTAATGATTTCTCCCTCTGGTTTGTCTCTAAGCTGCAGTTTGCTCTTTAAGGCAAATTTCATCTGTATTGATCCAAAAATGACAAGGAAAGGGTGAAGTTAGTAGGGATTGCATTATTAAACATTAAAAGTAGATGTCATCATTCACATGAATGAATTTCAGTTCTTTTCTTGTTTCTCTTGGCCTGTTAGGACTTATGTGTCATCTACTGAGCTCCTAAGGTATTTAAAAAGCATTTATTTAGATTTTTTAAAAAGATGCAGGAACCTTGAAATAGCACTTTCTTCTCTATTTCTTCCTCTGCATACATTTTTTCCTCACAATCTCTGGGTGTCAAATCTCAATTATTACAAACTTGTAAATCATAATGTCATTGCACTTGTGAAAATAGATTTAAATGCATTTTTAGTTTACTGCAACTTAAAGCTCATTTGCACCATACATTATTGAACTAGTCAATCTATTTGTTGTATATACATTTGTTATATTGCTTTTCTGTCTCATATATTGCAAATAGGAATACTTTTTTGTATTGCTATGTAATATATAGTTCCATGCCTTGCTGTGGCCCCACTGTAATTTTCCAGTCTGGGATCCTTCTACATCTGTTTGTCAGTTTATGTCAAGTCTGAGTTGCATGGGTTAGGGTGCATCTGTGTTGTTACACTTCACTGGTGTGTTACGTGGACCAAATGGTACACAGCACTCTCAGATTAAGGGAAAGTAACAGAGCATAGACAGGACCTCAGTGATACATTCATATGGATGGGTTGGCATCAAAAACATGTTTTGGCCACAGAAAGCCTGATTAAAAATCTGTTTACCTGCAAGGAGAATGTTGAGCATTGTCTGCAGGTTATATACCGACTAGACGCAAGAACCTCAGCCTCACTTTAAAATACTGTAGTATCTCTTTTGAGTCCCAGAATGAAATGTTTAATTATTATATATTTTATAGGAAGAGGAGTGTTTGCCACACCCCCCAATGAACCAGGGGACTTCGTCTTGGAGTACAGGGGTAAACTCCTCACAAAGGAAGAATGCGAGTCAAGACGATACTCAGAGACTGAAAGCAAATTTCTCTTTGGCTTTAAGTGGCAGAACCATTGCTTATGGTAAACATGGAAAAATGGATGATTTTTTATTGATTAGAGAAATTCCGAGTTATCCCTGGAACAAGGGTTTAATACTTGATAAACTAATTAAAGCACAAATATTAAAATCTTTTGAAAACAATTATTTCAATAAAACTGTTAAAAAATGTAAAACTATTACAATTTTTTTTAATACTTTTCAGCCTGGATGCATCTGAAGAAGATGGCTCTCTCGGAAGATTGGTCAATGACAACCACAAAAATCCTAATTGCGTTATGAAAAAAATCATAGTTGACAACAAACCACATTTGTGCCTTTTTTCTCTGAAGAAAATAGAAATAGGAGCTGAAATTTATTACAACTATGGTGATTCAAAATGGCCTTGGCGCAGTAAGGTGAGTTGGTTGCTATTTCTCCAATATTAACCATGCTTCCAATATTACTCTTGGTTGTCTATGGAAATGCATTTCATCTTTGATCTGTGATATGTTTTATTCATCTACAATCCAGGTGGGAAAAAACAAGGCTCCTGCAGCAGCAAAAGAGAACCTATTGGGTGGGGAAGGCCAGGTAATGCCACACACACACCGTCATGTTTCCAGTCATGTTCTTATGGGGTCCTTCCATCTTCCAAACACATTTCTATCTGGAGTCTCTCCTTTACACACTCGTATGTCTAGTCTGACCCAAGTGGGGCCCTTCCGTCCAGTTCTTCTTGTAGATGTTTTTAGTGCACTATGGTAACACCAGACATGACCTCAGCTGTGATTTTAACATTCATAATTGTATACCGTCTGAGCTGTTACATTTTTAAACCAATATTTTGATTCATCCACTGTGAATACCGCATCCAGTTTAAGGTCTTAACTATTGTTTACAATGCCCTAAATGGTCCAGCTCCCGCTTCCCTGTCAGAACTGCTCAAGCCATATGTACCATCCAGAAGCCTAAGATCGGCAGATCACCTGCTCTTTTGCACCCAAAGATGAAATATAAATCCAGTGGGGAGCGGGCCTACGTGTTTGCTGCCCTCAAACTTTGGAATGCTCTTCACCTCAGTGTTCGACAGGCCCCGTCACTGTGTCGGTTCAAGTCAGTGCCGAAGGCCTATTTTTATCATTAACTTTGATCAATGATCAGGCTGTTAGTGTTTTAGTCTGTGGTGTCTTCCCTGTTGACATGTGCTTACCTTTTAGTATGTTTTTTTAAATATTTTTAGTCATGACCTTGTTTTTACTCGTTATTTTTTTTTATCTTTTAATTCTTTAAATTTATTATCCCTTTTATCCTTTATAATTTTTTTCAATCTTCTTTGTTATTTCGGAGTTCTTTTTCTAACTTCGTTCGGTGTTTCACTACGGGGAATCGCCCTGGCGTGACCAACTACGGAAGCTCCATTGACATCACGTCTGTCCCTGACAGACTGGTAGCGCCGTGCCCAGGCTCCGCCCACCCAGTATATACACGGCCAACCAACCCCTCCTACTCATTCTCGCTTTCTCGCTTTCTTCCCGTGAGAAACTACACTTTGCTCCCTCAGCGATTTTCAGGCTATCTTTGGTCAGCTGCTTAACTGTTCCCAGGCGTACCATCAGGATCCGTCGCCGAACGCAGTCCCAATGCAGTCTGGATTAGAGCTGAGTAAGTGTTTCTAAGTCACTTGGCACACTTTGCTAGGAACCATTACCGCGTCACGGCGAACTGCTCCCGCGGCTACTCGGTTGTCATTGACGGAGTAGTATTAGCGAGTGTGGCTCAAGCTAACGCGTTGTTGCGAGCTTGTCCTGTTCTTATTTAGCATTTACTCGCTAATGAGCTATTTTGTTGCAGCTAACGTGTCACGACGAGTTGTCCTACATATAAAATATAGCTATAGTTGCAGACTTACACCTGCTAACTAGCTTGCTAACGCTTTTTCAGGCTAATCTGTCACGACCAGTCGGTTTTTCAGCTATGGCTTCCACCCCTACCCAGACGGAAGGGTCGGAACCAAAGGCTAAAGAGGCTGCATCCCGCCTGTGCCCGGCGTCATGTGGGGCTTCTATTTCAGGCAGGGACCCTCATCCTATTGTCATAGTGTGCATGGGTGCTGCTCACGCCCAGGCATCGCTGGCTAACCCGCAGACATGCCCTCACTGCTCCTCCATGCCAGAGAAAAAGGAGGCTTAGAGTGGCAGTGGCTAACGGCCGGAACCCAGGCCTCGGCTTGGCCACACCTGTGATGCAGGTGACAACCATCAGCCGCGAGCCTCCACAAGTTGGGCAGATATGATGGAGGAGGAGCCCCCGCTACCACTTCTGTTCGAGGGACTGGTTGACAGTGGGCTGCTCGATGCGGGTGATGACCTCCTCTATTTGGACATGGACGAGGAGGAAGAGGATTCCACCTTCCCGGCTCAACACTCTAGGCCACCTAGCGGCACTGGGGTGGCATCACAGGGGGACACCGACGTGTACGAGGTTTGCAGGCGAGCAGCTGCAAAGCTCAACATTCAGTGGCCGGCAGCCCAAGGGACAGAAGGGGTGGAACGAGACCTGTATGAGGCTTCCACTGTCCTCCGCTCCACCCAAGTGTTACTGGTCTAGCTCATTTAAAAGCAAACTCCCCACCAAGGGATACTCCAAACTGGATGTGCATGGGATGGGGGAATTGGGGCTGGCCGAATCCCCAACTGTGGAGCCTTCAGTGGCATACCACCTTCACCCCAACCGCAGATCCGTGTCAGCGTCATCCAGCATCTCTCTCCCATCTAAAACGGATCGTCTCACGGCATCCATTTTTCAGAGGATGCACACATATGCTGGCCAATCTGTGTGTTCCCTCAATGCAGTTACTCTAATGTCAGCTTATCAAGGAGAAATCCTGGAGGAAATGGGTCGTCAGCTGGACTCTTGGGCGCCTAACCCGGCTTTATGGGATGAAATCTGTGTGGTGAATGATCTCATCCTGCACTCTTCTAGAGGAGCAGTCCAGGGCTGTGGGCGTGTGATGGGTTTGGCTGTTTCAGGTGAGAGAGCCTTGTGGCTAAACTTGTCAGGCCTAGGTGACAGCCAGAAAGCTGATGTCATGGATGCAGCATTTGACCCTGTCAAAGGTCTCTTTGGCCCGCCCTGGAGAAGATGACTGAGACAAGCACCCACAGGAAGCAGGAAGGTGAGGCCCTCAATCTCTGCTTGCCTCGTAAACATAACCCTCAGCCACCTCAGGCACCCAAGCCTGGGTTTGCAGCAGCTGCCCCAGCGGCAAAGGGTCAACAGGGTGGGGCTAGACCACAGCGATCGGCAGGTGGTCAGCCAAACAAGGCGGAGAACCCTCGCCCATGGGGGAAGCACTCTTTCGCAGCAGCAGCCGCGAGGAACCGCCCGTCTCACCCCAGCGAGGGCAAGAGGAAGAAGTCATCCTAGCTGCTCTTGCTTCTCCTCTCCAGAAAAAGAGGAGGTTTTCAGAGGTACAAACAGACCTCTGTGTTCAGGGTTCAGACACTCCTGTGGTTCCCGGTCCAGCAGGAGTGGCGAGTGCGTGGAGCAGAAAACGCAGTGTCACCAAACACTTTTCATGAGCATGCAGTTAGTGTCACCAAGCACTTTGTTCCCAGATGTGTGCAGAAATGTTCAGGGGGGTCATTTAAAAATAAAGACGGCTTTTCTGCAGCCAGGCGTTCAGTCAAGGGCAGACAGCTCCCCACAAAAAATAATAAACAAACCCCATCAGGTCCCTCTGCGCCCAGCAGAGGGCCCTCTCACTCTTCCCACGGGACGAGTCGAGGCTGCTCAGGTGACGGAGATGACGTCACCCAACAGCGGCTTGCTTTCGGCGCGGGCCAAGAGGTGGCGCGCATGCGCAGTTCCCTCGTGGGTTCTGATGACAGTTTGTTGGGGTTCCAGGCTTCAGTTTGCCTCAAAACCTCCCTGTTTCAATGGGATAATAACGTCAGTGGCAAGAGAGGATTCTGCGCATATCCTGGAAAACGAAATTGCTTCACTGTTGAACAAAAAAAGCAATCAGGATGGTGCCGAGCGACGAGGCCCACCAGGGTTTTTATTCCCTCTACTTCCTTGTTCCACAGAAGGACGGGAAATCTCTCCGTCCCATACTCGACCTGCATGTGTTAAACAAACACTTACGCAAGTACACTTTCAGAATGTTGACTCACAAAACACTCTGCCGTTCCATCTGCCCAGGAGATTGGTTTGTCACGATTGACCTCGCAGATGCCTATTTTCACATCTCTATTTATCCTCTACACAGGAAGTTTCTCAGGTTTGCCTATCGGGGCACAGCCTACGAGTTTCAAACCATCCCGTTCGGGCTGTCATTAGCATCGAGGGTTTTCACCAAGTGTGTGGAGGCAGCGCTGTCCTCACTGAGGACTCGCGAGATCAGAATTTTCTCTCACATAGACGATAATCTGATTTGCGCTCCCTCCCGGGAGCAAGCAGCCAGCGACGCGCTGGTGGTGTTGAGCCATCTGACCGACCTGGGATTGAAAATAAACTGGACAAAGAGCAGTTTATTCCCCAGACAATGCACAGAATATCTGGGTCTTCAGATAAACTCTCTCTCTTATCGCGTTTCGCTGTCAGAAGAGGATTGCGTCCTTCACACAGTGTGTCGCACGTTTTCAGTTAGGATACCGTGCGTCGTACAGACTTTGCCAGCGCCTTCTCGGCCTCATGGCGTCAATGATTTCTGTGGTGCAACTGGGGCTTCTTATGATGAGAGATGTTCAGTGGTGGGTGAGGTTGTTAAGACTATGCTCCCGCCGTCATCTCCACCGCAGAGTGAAGATAACTCCGGCGTGCATGTCAGCTCTCCAGCCTTGGAGAGACTGAACAGTTCTCACAACTGGGGTTCCGCTGGGGGCGGTGGTGTCCAGAGTTACCATGACGACGGACGCGTCTCTTACAGGTTGGGGGGCCACCTTGATGGGGAGAGCAGTGAACAGCGTTTGGTCACGCAGTTTGAAACAGGTTCACATAAATGTGCTGGAACTCCTAGCAGTGTTTCTGGCCTTAAAACACTTCCTGCCCTACTTAAGGGACCGTCATGTCTTAGTGAAGACAGACAACACCACAGTGGTAGCTTATATCAACCATCAGGGCGGGACACTCACCCTACAGCTGCACTCACTGGCCAAGGAAATAATTGTGTGGTGCAGCTCCAGACTCCTCTCAGTCCGCGCAACACATGTGGCGGGCAGCTTGAACAGAGGGGCAGACCTTCTGTCCAGAGGAAATCCTCTGTACGGAGAATGGAAACTCCACCCCAAGGTGGTGCACCAAATATGGCAGAGATTCGGTCAGGTTACCGTAGATCTCTTCACCTCGTGGGAAAGCGCCCACTGCCCACTCTTCTTCTCCCTGACAGACGCGGACGCGCCTCTGTGAGTTGACGCATTGGCTCACCAGTGGCCAAGAGTGCTGCTGTACGCGTTTACTCCTCTCTGTCTGATTTCCTCCATTCTAATAAGAGTGAGGGAACAGGGCCTGTCTTTGATCTTGGTGGCTCAGTTGTGGCCATCCAAGCCATGGGTGGCTTAAATAATCCAGATGCTTTGGGACGAACCCTGGCCCCTGCCTGTCCGCAGGAATCTCCTGTCCCAAGCCAGGGGAGAGATTTATCACCCTCACCCAGACCGCTTGTCTCTGTGGGCCTGGCCCGTGAGAGGTGGAACCTGAGCGTGGCAGGCCTGCCCCCAAGTGTCATTGACACCATTCAAAACGCTAGGGCCCCCTCAACTTGCTCTCTTTACAGCTGTAAATGGAGGGTTTTTGAGGTGTGGTGTGAAGAGAAACGTGTCATCCCATTTCAGTGTTCGGTGGTGGATGTACTCTGTTTTTTGTAGAGTCTGATGGACAAAGGTAAAGCTTTCTCCACTATTAAGGTGTATCTGGCTGCAATTTATGCATGCCATGTGGGGTTTGGTGACAAACCGGTGGGGCAACACCCATTAGTGAGTCGCTTCATGATGGGTGCTCGCCGTAAGCTACCAGTCTTTAGGCCACTGGTACCACTGTGTGACTTCTCTCTAGTTCTGGAGGCCCTCTGTCATCATCCTTTTGAACCTATAGATGGGGCTGGATTGAAATTTCTCTCTTTAAAAACTGCGCTGCTCTTAGCTTTAACTACAGCAAAGAGAGTGAGTGACATTCAGGCATGGTCAGTCAGTCCCTCGTGTTTACGGTGGGCCCCTGGCTACACTAAAGTGTGTCTGCGGCCCAATCCAGCTTTTGTGCCTAAAGTAATGGAGTTGTCTTATAGTTGCTCCCCTGTGGAGCTGCTGGCTTTTCACCCACCTCCTTTTTCCTCAGCAGAAGAGCAGAAGCTTAATTGGCGCCCATGAGTGTCTGTGCGTCTGCTAGGCTCCTGATCTGTTTTGGTTAGTTGTTGTTTTTTATTGTTTTTTCTCTATCTGGTGCGGATTCCCTGCTAACATATGGTCGAGACTTACTATTGTCGATTAGGTCCGCGATGATCAACCTCCAGAACTCCGATACCGGACCCGCTTTTCCACCGCCTCTGGAACCTGGCGTTAACCCAGGTGTCGGCCCTTTGTTACCTGTGGGCCTGCCCCGGAGACCATGGAAGAGGAAACGGGGGAAGAGAGCTGGCTTCTTCTTTCAGCTCCGAAAGATCCCGAGAGGTGAAGCTCTTCCCGATCGCTGCTCCGTGGCTGCGTTGTGGCGGATCCCACAGAAACTCAGCGGAGTTGGGCTGATCTCGCTGCTCAATGGTGCCCGTGATGCAGGACGCTACCTAAAGGTAAAGAACCTCCGCGGGTGTAGCCTGGAGTCGCTACGTAGCTTAGCCCGCCAGCCGACCGCCATTATGGAGCCTGCGGTACACACATCGCCAGATTTCTCTGCGAAAACGACGTTAATTAACGCGCGCTCCATCGCTAACAAGTCTCACTTCCTAAACGATCTGTTCTGCACTGAAAAATAAAACTTTTTGTGGATTTCTGAGTCGTGGCAGCGTGAAAATGACGTCACTCATCTCCGTGAGCTCTGTCCCCAAGACTGCTCTTTCTTCTCTGCTCCACGGACCACAGGCCGCGGTGGAGGAACAGCTGTTATCTTTAAGAAACACTTTTCGTGCCAAATAATATCCTCAAACTCCTACAGCTCATTCGAGATGATCATGATTAAAATTGGTCGAGCTCTACCAGTTTATGGAATTCTGGTCTATCGCCCACCTGGATCTACTTCATCCTTCCTGTCTGACTTTCAGGATCTCCTATCTTCAACTATTAAACTAGACAGGATAATCATTGTTGGAGATCTCAACATCCATGCTGAGGTTCTATCTAACTGCTCCACTAGGGAGTTCCTAAACATGATGAACTCTTTTAACTTCTCTCAACACGTGTCTGGTCCCACTCACAGAGCAGGCCACACCCTGGATCTGGTCTTTTCCTACGGACTTCTTGTTGATAAACTGCAGATACATGATGTTGTGTTCAGTGACCATAAGTCAGTTTCTTTAAATATTAACCTAAATTCTGAATCTCTTTTACCAGACTCTGCCAAGCAACGACGTATTATCAACAGTTCTACCATTTTAAATTTCTCCTCCCTCTTTGACTTTGTACCTCCTTCCTCTGATGACGTAGAGCTCCTTACAAACTCATTTAATGATCACTGCCTCAAAATTCTGGATCAGGTCGCCCCTTACAAAACCAGCCGCAGTTCCAGTGCCTCCAGTTCTCCCTGGCTGAACAACCAGATTCTTGATCTTAGACGCTCCTGTAGAAAAGCGGAACAACGGTGAAAGAGGACAGGTGTGGTTGTTCATCGCGAATATTTTAAAGAACTTCTCGAGTCATACAACAAAGGTGTAGAAAATTCCAGGTCTTCTTTCTTCAGCAACCTCATATGTCAAAATAAGAATAATCCTAATGTTTTGTTTGATACCATCTCCAGCATCGTGTCTTCTCCTCCGCAGCAGGCTCAGCTTTCTTCAGCTGATGACTGTAACACCTTTCTCCACTTTTTTGCCAACAAGGTGCTGAATCTGAGATCCAGCATTCCACCAGCTCCCCACCCCCCCCACCCTCAGGAGGGGAGGCCCCCCAGTGCTCCGAGTCTTTCACCTCCTTCTCCCCAATTACACTAAATGACTTAGCCTCAATAATCAGTCAGATGAAGCTCTCATCATGCTCATCAGACATCTTACCTCTCTCTGTCTTAGTCGGGTCCCTTGCCTCTATCAGTCCAACTCTGTTGACTATGAGTGCGTTTACATGCAGCCAGTAACCCTTTTAAAACCCAAATATTCACAATAACCCGGTTCCGCACGGCCATTTAAACACCGCCAAAAACCCGGATATGCTCATAACCGGGTTTTTAAAAACCCGGTTACTACACCTGGGGTAACCCTTCTCTAACCCGAATGTTTGGTCGTGTAAACGCATATCGGGATATCCCCATCAAAGCGTGTGTTCTGCGCATGCTCTGTTCGCAAGGAATCTTGGTCTTTTGAGTAGCGAGACGTCTTGTATGCGCCAGAACACCGGAAGTAAACAACAAGTTGGGAGCAACATGGCGAGTTTCGGCACAGCACCACACTTTGAGTGACGAGGAAACTAAAGTGCAAACAAATGCGGTCGCTATCTCTTCCGAACTGGGAAACATGTTGTTTTCACGGATACCAGAACAAGAAGAACCGGAAATGACGCATATTGCGTCTGGACGTAGTCCATACGTCCTGACGCTACCCCAACGTCCGCATTTAAATGGGGTTATGCAAGTTAGAGGTAACTCTTTCTATTTATGGTTCTAAACGGGTTATTCTGATCAACTCAGAAACCCGAATACTGACCTTAACCTGATCATAACCCGGATATTGGCTGCATGTAAACATAGTCTATGATCAACAGCTCACTGAGCTAAAGCTGTGTTCCATCTTACTTTAAAAATGCAGTAGTGACTCCTCTCTTAAAGAAACCCAACCTTGACGCCAGCTCCACCAGTAACTTTAGGCCCATTTCTAAGCTACCTTTCATCAGTAAAGTACTTGAGAAGCTTGTGGAAACCCAACTCAGATCCTGGTTTTCCAAGTCAAAGATCTCTGACCCCTTCCAATCTGGCTTACTGAAGCAGAACTCAACCGAGACTGCTCTAGTAAGGGGGCATAATGACCTCCTGATGGCTGCTGATGCTGGGAAATGTTATGTCATGGTCCTGCTTGACCTCAGTGCAGCTTTTGACACTGTAGACCACAACGTACTACTAAACAGGTTAAATGCCCTGGCTGGGATTTCAGGTTCTGCTCTAGACTGGCTCTCTTCCTATCTCACAAACAGAACATTCACAGTGAAGTCGGAAACCTTCTCTTCAGACACTGCCTCTCTAACATGCGGGGTTCCACAAGGTTCAGTTCTAGGGCCTCTACTATACGCATTCTATATTCTTCCCCTAGCTGGCATCATTCAGTCTTTCCCAGACATCTCCTACCACATCTACGCTGACGATATACAGCTCTATATGTCCTTCATGCCACACCAGTTGGACAGGCTGGCCACACTTGTACTCTGCCTGACCCAGATCAGTAACTGGCTGTCCAGCAACTTTCTTGTTCTAAATGCCAACAAGACAGAGACCCTGATCTCTGCACCCCCGGAACTTCAACCAAAAATCGAGCAGGAAATTGCCTCCTTTTGCCCATCAGCCAAGGCCAACATTAGAAACCTGGGAGTTATTTTTGATCCGGTTTTAAGTTTAGACTCACACGTCAAAACCATCTCCCGCTCTTGTTTCTTCCAACTGAGAAACATTTCAAAAGTCCGTAAACTGGTTTCTACTGCAGATCTGGAAAAAATCATCCATGCCTTTGTGTCATCACGCTTAGACTACTGCAACGCTCTTTTTACTGGTCTCAGCAAAACCTCCCTCTCACGCCTTCAAGCCATCCAAAATGCAGCAGCCAGACTCCTAACCAAATCCAGCAGACGAGCTCACATCACCCCAGTTTTACAGTCCCTCCACTGGCTCCCGGTATAATATAGAATACAGTTTAAAGTTTTAGTGCTGACCTATAGAGCTCTTAACAACCAGGCTCCAAGCTACCTATCTGAGCTTCTATCCCCACACACCACTTCACGGAACCTCCGATCCACATCTGAAAACCTCCTGGCTGTTCCTCGAACCAGACTAAAAACCAAAGGGGACAGGGCCTTTCAGTCTATTGCCCCCAGACTTTGGAACAGTCTGCCTTCAAATCTCTGTCTCTTGAAATCTGTAGAGGTCTTCAAAAAACATCTTAAAACTCACCTTTTCATCCAGGCTTTTCCCCGCTAAATATTCTAAAAGATGGCTTTGTTCTTGTTCACACCTTGACTTTGTTTTTACTCCTGATTTTGGTTACTATTGTCACTGCTATTGTTTTTATGATGTTTTTATTGGTTAGAGGTATTTGCCCTGATTTTACTCATGTTGTACAGCGCTTTGTGATTTATATCTGTGAAAGGCGCTCTACAAATAAACTTTACTTACTTACTTACTTACTTACTTACTTCATTGTCTCTGCCCTGTTCGAGCTTTAGGGGCTTATATGGACAGGACTGCTGGTCTCAGAAAATCAGACCAGTTGTTTGTTTCTTGGGCCATGGCCCATAAAGGCAAACCTGTGTCTTGCGAGAGACTGGCACACTGGATTGTAGAAGCGATCAGCCTTTCATATAGGTGTAAGGGTGCTGAACCCCCTCTGGGGGGTGAGGGCTCATTCTACAAGGAGCATGGCTACATCTTGGGCCCTGTTTCGTGGGGTGTCAGTCCAGGATATTTGTGCAGTAGCTAGCTGGGCCACGCCGCTGACTTTTGTGCGGTTTTACAGGCTGGATGTGTCTCAACCTTCACTGGCGTATTCAGTGCTGGAGGCAGGATGCACAACATCTGCTTAGTGGTTAAGCAGAGTTTTTGCTGCAGCTCGCTTCGGGATGGATATGCAATCCAGGAGTGGGCCATATCTCCCATAGTGAAACACCGAATGAATTTAGAAAAAGAACATAGGGTTACGTTATGTAAACCCCGGTTCTTTGATAACAGTGAGGTGTTTCACCAACAATTCCCTTCTTGCATTAACGGTAAGAAATCATCCGAATGAGTAAGAGGGGTTGGTTGGCCATGTATATACTGGGTGAGCGGAGCCTGGGCACTGCGCAACCAGTCTGTCAGGGACAGACGTGATGTCATTGGATCTTCCGTAGTTGGTCACGCCAGGGCGATTCCCATAGTGAAACACCTCACTCTGTTATCAAAGAACCGGGGTTTATATAATGTAACCCTACGTTTCCTTCTTTTTTACTACAGTACAGCACTTTGGACAGCTGTCATGCTGTTTTTAAATGTGCTTTACAAATAAACATGGTATGGTATGCCTGCTGGTGGTCGTTGGAGGGACCGGTAGCGCATATGTATGGCAGACTCGCTTCTGTCAGTGTGCCCCTGGGCAGCTGTGGCTACAATGTAGCTCATCACCACCAGGGTGTGAATGTGTGTGAGAATGATTGATTGTGTTGTAAAGCATCTTGTGGGGTTCCAGGACTCTAGAAGACACAATATCATATACAGGCCATTTACCATTCAATTTCGGTCCCATCCCCCTCCATTCTCAAGGATTGTGGAAATGAGACTGACTTCATCGGACCACTTCTTCACCCTCCAGTCAGAATTGAAGGAGCTCCTGTCAAAGGAAGCCATCTCGAGGGGTCCAAAAGATGAGGTGAATTTGGGGTTCTATTCCCGCAATTTCCTTGTTACAAAAAAAGGCCAGAAGTGTCAGACTCATCCACGATCTGTTCCTGTTCAACTTTACCGCTTCATAGCGGAAAAGCGCTTCCGCATGATCACCATGAGACAGTTTTAGAGTTACGTTCGTCCAGGCAACTGGTTAACTTCTATCGACCTGAGGGACACATATTTCCATATTCCAGTGGTCCCGAAACACAGGAAATTCCTGTGTTTGTCCTTCAACAGAGTCCAATATCAGTACAACAGACTCCTGTTCAGTTACTCCCTCTCTCCCTGCACCTTCTAGAGTTGTCTAGAGACATCGCTTCAGCCATTACGCACGGTGGGCTTGATGGTTCTTTTTATCTGGATTATCTGCTCCTTCTGGCTCCCTCAGAGTCCGACGTGGAATCACAGATGAGAACACTAACAGAACATCTAATCACGTTAGGATGTTCGGTTTCTCCATAAATTGGGAGAAAAGTTCTGTGATCCCATCACAGCTGATCACCATTTTGGGCATAAAGCTGAACTCCAGCATCATGAGAGCCTACCTCTCCCAGTCTCAACACACGTAATCAGCCACATGCAACCTCGCCACACTGTGACAGCTCTTACAGTGATGAAGCTGCTTGGCTTGATGGCTGCAGGCCATATAGCAGTTCCTCTTGATTTGCAACATATGACACGCATCCAATGCTGGTTCAGATATCTCAAGATAAACCTGCTGCATCACAAACAACATATGCTGCCCATTCCTCTCAGTAAAACGAGATCTGGAGCACTGGGGGAACCCCGACATCTTGATGCTTGGAGTCTCTCTTGGTCGTGCAATGTCACATGTTTCTGTTTTCACGGATGCATTCCCGTTAGGATGGGGGCATACATGCTTGTCCCATTCAGTGGGCGGCCAGGGCATCACAGCCTTATCCGGGCTCTTACAGGTTTTAAGAAGTAAAAAACCCATACATGAATACAAATTGTAAGAATTTAAAAGCATGGCAAAAGCTCATAGGCTAGGTGCTAACTGCTACCCATAACACAGACATTTCACTAGCAAGAAAATACCTGCGATATTATGATACAGCACATCTTGAATGCATGAGCTCTGGGATGAAAAGTAGCTGAGGTCGCTTCTACATGCCAACATTTTTCCTTCCCAGTGTTTCTAATAGCGTTTGTGGGTCTGGGATTGTCACTCCATGAAATGTCAAAAGCTGGTATAATCAGCCTTAACTACGCCACTTATTTCGTCAAAACAATTAGTAGTTTCTCCACTGTAGCTGCATACGCTAGTGCACTTAGTTCTTTCACAGGCAGCCCTCTAAGGCGAATATGTTTTCAGTTCAACAACTTTCCACTGTTCAAATCATAAATTTTGCCGCTTTCCCTATCTATATGTATGTTCGCTTCTGTCAGTTTAGGGTCCAAAACACCAGAATGCATTGTGCACAACGCAGTACCGAAATGGCTTATTGGGGGGTCAAAATCATCAAGCCACACACCTGGCAGGTAATGTTGGCAGTACAGCGCATTCAAATGTGTTATGCAACTGATCATTTGGGGCAGTGATACGCCTATGCTGCCGCCAGAAAACTTGTCCCCAGTTTCACACTGGAAGCATCAGTGGCACAAAACGACAGCGAAACGGTTTACTCGCAAACTTCAAAGCGGTCCTTTTCACACCGGGAGAGTCTAGGCAGCAGCACGTCTTCTTCGCTGTGCTCTTCACTGGACGCGTGGTGGCAAACAACTAATAGCACATGGCTTCCTGCATCATAACTGTCGGTGTATCTATGATAAATAAGTAGTTGTACCTGTATTGGTTGGAAAAATCTTTCCAAACTATTCTCCTTTATGCTTCCTGTGAAGGCAGAGCCATCTTCTTGTTCGGTGCAGTATTGCTGTAGCTTTGACAGATCATTTGCTGCTGTGGCCCCCAGACTCTGGAACTCTCTCCCCCTGAGCCTGAGATCAGTGGACTCAGTGGTCTCCTTCAAAAAGCAGCTGAAGACTCACTTGTTCAAGCTGGCTTTTGTATGACCTTCTTCACCACTCTCTCTTTATTCGGCTCTCCCCACCTATTCCACCTTCCTCAGGATCCACTGATTTCCCTCTTTCCTAGTCACACTCTCTCTTTCTTAACATTTTTTCTTTTAAGTCGCAATTGCCTATTCTTGCTTATTTTAAATATATTTTAAAACATTTTCTAAGTGCTTTTTTATATTTTTACAATTTTTTATATTTTTTGTTTTTGTTTTTGTGAAGCGCCTCATGATTTTTATCTTGAGAGGCGCTATAGAAATGATATTTTCTTCTTGTTCTTCAACAGAGTGGGAAAAAATCTCACCACAGCGTAGACTTTAGTCGCTGGAGCCTGCTAGTGTGGGGGTGTATATATAAAGCTAATGACGTTAACATGATAGGCGGTATTATTAGGAAAGGATGTGCGAACATCACCGCTGCTGCTGCGTTGAAATTCACTAGTCTGGAGCTGGTGAAAACACGTCATTTACTTAAAGTTATCGAGGATTTTGTGCCCAAATGCTTTTTCCTTCCCTTGATGAAATATCCACTATTGCAAGTCAACCTGTGGTTATCCTTTCTTGTAAAGGCGGCATTAAGAACATTGAGTGGCCAGTAAAATTTTGAATCTGGTGGATGAAAAAGTTAATTTCCTGCCCTAAGAGTAATGATGACCGGATAAGAGAATAATTCTATAGTTGTATACTTTTGCAGATTGCCCACAAGTTCAGCTTTCCAATATTTGTTCAACTATCTTTTTAGACCATTCACATGGAGGGACCTTTAGCAGAGGACATTGAAGGTATGTGTATGCAATGTTCTTAAATTGATACTAAATTATCTGTTTTACCTGTTTTGTGTATTTTATTCTTACAAGTAATTATTTATGTCCAGATGTCTGTGTGCTAGGTGACAAGGGGTCAGACGATGAGGTCAGCATGTCATCCAGGCAAGAATGTACCTCCATATCAGAAAGTCAAAACCAAAGAGTGTCTGCAACAGGTGAGCTTCAATGCAGTTCTTAGCTTTGGTGCATTTTCACACAGTGCATGACAAAAATTAGCATCAACAACCCCATCTCCCTCCTTTGTCCCAACCACCTCCTCCTCCTGCAACTCTGTCAGGAGACCTGTCTGATGCAGAGGCTGCACAATCAACACAGTCAAACACAACCCCAGTTTTAAAACTGAACATTGGGTTAGTACTGCCTTACATTACAAGCAGCTTTAACTTTTAGGTTAGCGTGCATCCACCTGCTGCTTATAGGTTGCTTCAATCTCTCTGCGTGGACTTCACGCAGGGATAGCATAGCTACAAAACACCTCTCTCATTATAGAACATCTGGTAGGTCCACGATAAAGTGACGCAGGACAATTCCCTGAGCACATTTATCTGCTGAATAATTGTGATTGCACAAGGGGGAGATTAAAAGATTAGTTTTATTTAGAACAATTTAAATCACGTTTACCTCATACATGGGTGAGAGAGACGGACAAAAATAGATTCAAAGAAGGATTTTATTACAAGAAAGGACTCGCATATATTTATATGCACGTACAGTACATTAAGACACACGTGACAAACATTAATAATAGAAGGAAAAGAGGGTTTTACACTGTCAGAACAAGCAGCGGAGAGCCAACACGCCAGAAGCCTGTTCCAGGCCTCTCGACACCTCAGCTCTCGGTCAGTCCTCTGCACTCCAAATGGTTTTATTCCACCCACAGTCTTCCAAACAAAGACCCGTAAATCTCTGTCAGGAGGTTTGGCCAACCACCGCATGTCTAAGGCGGGGATTTCTCAAGTCACAGAGTTTTTGTTGAAAGCCAAAACCTGCTGGCTACTTAATTTATGACTGACAGCCAGGAATTCAGTTTCCAAAGCTACGAGTTACCACTCACTCTTGCAACCTCCAATGTAACCATCCTGTAAGACCAAGTGAAGAGGACAAAAAGGCCCTTTAACTTAAAACAACTGAGGATAAGAAAAAACCCTTTAATCCACAAGTTTATTATTTTATTACTTAAAAAGAGGAGCATTTTAAAAATACCTATCATTATCCAAGTCTCCTTCATGGCAGCAAACGGACTCCACGGTTGTTGCTCCACGGCTGAGCAGTGACCGCATTTGCACTACAAAGGGTTGCCAACCCTCTCCTCACTGTCATCTTTGTCCGTAGCCGCTGCGCCCCTCCTCCTCATCACTGGCTTAAACGCATACTGTATGCCATCGGGTTAGATGACATGAACTAAACTCGCTCAGCTTCATCTTGACATTTTTCCTCTTCAACTATGTACTTGTTCTCCACTCGCTGTAACTGTGTACTCGTGCAGAATTGAGGAGAAAAAATGTCTTAATAGCCATGCAATCTCTCCATGAAGTCTGTGCCCTGAGATTGGAGCAACCTATAAACAGTAGGTAAGTGCACACTAACCTTAACTATAACGCTACTTGTAATGTCAGTAACAACGGTCGCTGTCTGGTGAAATCAGTTCATATTCCATGCTTTCGTTCTTTTTTAAACACAGAAACAGTTTTGTTTACCTGTTTTGTAGCTACATTTTCGCCGACGGCTGCCGTCGGTGAAACTGTAGGTAAACAAAACAGTTTCTGTGTTTAAAAAAGAACGAAAGCATGGAATTAGAACCACGACACAGTAAGAACACACCTAAGAAATCAGTTCATTTTATGTTGTCCAACATCCAATCTTTGAGGCGTACAGCTACTTCAGCACTAGTGGGCTGCGTAGGACAGTCTTTCGTCTGTACACTATATGAGGAAATGTATTGCTTGAGGACCACAATCCTGCAAGTCTTGGATGTTTCCCTGCTGCAACACACCTGATTCATTGTGCAGAGCTTGGCAACAAGCTGTTTGATCTATTTAACTTGAATCAGGCGTGTTGAAGCAGGGAAACATCTCAGACCTGTAGGATGTGGGTCCCTAAAGAGTGAAGTTGGCCATCCCTGGGCTAACATGACAATTAATATTTTTACTTCACTAGTCACTTGAAAATGATTTAGAATAGGAGACAGAATGAAATTCCGTCTCTCCCTTTAAGAGACACAAATTCCATATACTTATTTTATAAAATAACAACCACTATACTGACGGCTATTACATATTTTGTGTATTGTATACTTTAATAAAGTTATTTCTTGATCCAGATGTCAGTATGCCAGAAGAGGGGTCAGAACATGAGGTCAGCATGTCATCCCTGCAAGAATGTACCTCCACGCCACAAGTCCAAAACCAGACTGTCTCTGCAAAAAAGAGAGGTAAGGGCTTGCACTCTCTTGCACTCTGGGGCATAAGGACCCGTTTTACTGTGCCATGGTTTATCGTCCTCCTGGTCCAAACAGTTCTTTTCTTAAGGAGTTTAGTGTCTTTCTATCCTCCACCTTGAAGCTGTCCAGACTGGTTATTGTTGGTGATGTTAACATCCACGTAGGGCTGGGCAATATGGCCTAAAATCAATATCACGATATATTGAGGATTTGAACCTCAATAACGATAAATGGACGATAACTACAGGTATGTGCAGAAACAAAAGTTGTTCACTAGATGGGGCTGTCACATGTATTACGTTGAATCACATTTTTATGTGACTCAAGGTGGTACAGCTTCTTAAAGGGACATGAACATTGCCAACTTACACACCTTTTTTTTTTAATCAAATTTATTGACATGGGAAAAATTATCTCGATAAGAGGCAGAAATTTCAATAGTGATACATTTTCGATTTATTGCCCAGCCCTACATCTACGATGATGCCTCAGACCACTTTCTCATTACCTTGTCCAGCCTCCTGACTCCTTCAGCTTTACCCAGCATGTTGCTGGCCCCACACACACCAAGGGACACACTCTAGACCTTGTTTTTACTTTGGGTCTACATGCTGGTAGTGTTTGTCCTGAGGATGTTCATATTTCAGATCCCCATTGCGTTATCTTTAACTTGTCAGTTTCCCCACCTCCTGCTCACCTTCTGGTTAGTTCTCGTTTTCTTAATGAGAGCACAGCTAGCAAATTTTCTGCTGCTATTGATCCACCCTGTTCTTCTGATAACGACCCAGATTCCTTAACTTCTCAGTTTAACAAGCACTGCATTTCCATTCTGGACAACATCTGTCCTGTCAGAACCAGATCAGTTCCTGCAGTGAACCCTACTTCCTGGGGGCAGCAGTAGCTCAACAGGTTGAGCGGGTTGTCCAGTAATCGGAAGGTTGCAGGTTCGATCCCGGCTCCGGACAGAGAATGCTGCTGTTGTGTCCTTGGGCAAGACACTTAACCCACCTTGCCTGCTGGTGGAGGTCAGAGGGACCGGTGGCGCCTGTGCTCGGCAGCCTCGCCTCTGTCAGTGCGCCCCATGGCAGCTGTGGCTACATCGTAGCTCATCACCATCAGTGTGTGAATGTGTGTGTGAATGGATGAATGATACACTGTAGTGTAAAGCGCATTGGAGTCCTTACTCTGAGAGGTGCTATACAAGCGCGGGTCATTTATCATTATCATTTAATGACAGCCTTTGCAGCCTAAAGCACCAATGCAGAAAAATTGAGCGTGTTAAAGTGGAGAATGCTCCCTTTACGTGAAATAAGGAATGTTATTTTAACAACCTTTGGAAATGATTAATATTGATTGAATATTAATTCGGACAACGCTTATTTTTCTCAGAAGACCTAAAGAACTTTTTATTCTCAGGTATTTAGACTCGCTTGAATAAAGATCAACCTTCAACAATTTTAAAAGAATTTAATTTATAAATCACAATTTAAAATCTCACACAGTTAACAATTCCCTGATGTTTAATGAGCTAAAATGTGCATGAGAGCAGAGCTTAGCTGAGGGCTTAGTTCATCTGTCTGAAACAGAAATGATGTTTTGGGTTAGTCTACTGTGTCGCTTTGGAACAAGAAGTGATCATGAGTGCCCTAAATCACCTGGGGGGTGTCTTGGACGGACCCCGGTCGATGGAGGAACACGGTCGCTCCCAGC
The DNA here is from genome assembly GCF_043380555.1 of Nothobranchius furzeri. Lineage (NCBI taxonomy): Eukaryota > Metazoa > Chordata > Actinopteri > Cyprinodontiformes > Nothobranchiidae > Nothobranchius > Nothobranchius furzeri. The sequence continues at coordinate 71,250,423 of NC_091752.1, forward strand.
TGGTCTCCCAATCCGTGAGGCTTTGAGGTTAAAGTCCACTGGTCAAAATCAGTCTCTGATTGGCTCAAGTTTAAGCAAACCGTTCCACGGTTGATGGTGGAACTCAGTTGGTGTTTTCAGCTTGCTTGCAAGTGTCCAGAACCTGGCAGCGTGCCAAAGTTCTGATGTTGTCGAAGAGGAATTCACGGGCCCTGTGAAGTCTCAACGAACTGACTCTCAGCTCGCTTATCAGTAGTTTTGTAGAACGACCCCCCTTCCCGGGGCATTCCCAGATCGTGACGTCTTTGCCCTTGAGAAGCTCTGCTCTTGCCTGCTGTGTGTTTAACAATATGTGGTGTATTATTCGTTATCACATCATCTCCATTAAACATCATTTACAAGTTTGATCACAAATTGATTCAGCAGTTGATCATATTAATTAATTCATCAACAGATCTCATTCTTTATTAAAATCATAAGATGAACAGTTCAGCTGTCCTCCTTCCCCACACTGCGTCCTTGACGACTGGTTATCAGAACCCAGCCTCTGCCGTCCTTGCAGAAGGAGAGTGTGTCTCAGCAGCCATCTCGGCTCCAGGTAAAAGCAGAGGCACATGTCGGGTCAGTTTGACCCGTCACAGAGGTTGATGGTCAGTAGCTTGTTGTTGTTACAAGCGCTTGTGGAAGAAAACCCGTCTCCATGTCCATCTGCTGCATCTAAAGAATCTTCTGACTTCCTTTAACTCTGCAGTCAGAGATGCAAAGGTTTCCTATTTCTCCAACCTGGTGTCCCAGAGCAAAGAGAATCCCAAGGTGCTGTTTAACACCATCAGAAGCATCTTCTGTCCAACATCCAATCTTTGAGGCGTACAGCTACTTCAGCACTAGTGGGCTGCGTAGGACAGTCTTTCGTCTGTACACTATATGAGGAAATGTATTGCTTGAGGACCACAATCCTGCAAGTCTTGGATGTTTCCCTGCTGCAACACACCTGATTCATTGTGCAGAGCTTGGCAACAAGCTGTTTGATCTATTTAACTTGAATCAGGCGTGTTGAAGCAGGGAAACATCTCAGACCTGTAGGATGTGGGTCCCTAAAGAGTGAAGTTGGCCATCCCTGGGCTAACATGACAATTAATATTTTTACTTCACTAGTCACTTGAAAATGATTTAGAATAGGAGACAGAATGAAATTCCGTCTCTCCCTTTAAGAGACACAAATTCCATATACTTATTTTATAAAATAACAACCACTATACTGACGGCTATTACATATTTTGTGTATTGTATACTTTAATAAAGTTATTTCTTGATCCAGATGTCAGTATGCCAGAAGAGGGGTCAGAACATGAGGTCAGCATGTCATCCCTGCAAGAATGTACCTCCACGCCACAAGTCCAAAACCAGACTGTCTCTGCAAAAAAGAGAGGTAAGGGCTTGCACTCTCTTGCACTCTGGGGCATAAGGACCCGTTTTACTGTGCCATGGTTTATCGTCCTCCTGGTCCAAACAGTTCTTTTCTTAAGGAGTTTAGTGTCTTTCTATCCTCCACCTTGAAGCTGTCCAGACTGGTTATTGTTGGTGATGTTAACATCCACGTAGGGCTGGGCAATATGGCCTAAAATCAATATCACGATATATTGAGGATTTGAACCTCAATAACGATAAATGGACGATAACTACAGGTATGTGCAGAAACAAAAGTTGTTCACTAGATGGGGCTGTCACATGTATTACGTTGAATCACATTTTTATGTGACTCAAGGTGGTACAGCTTCTTAAAGGGACATGAACATTGCCAACTTACACACCTTTTTTTTTTAATCAAATTTATTGACATGGGAAAAATTATCTCGATAAGAGGCAGAAATTTCAATAGTGATACATTTTCGATTTATTGCCCAGCCCTACATCTACGATGATGCCTCAGACCACTTTCTCATTACCTTGTCCAGCCTCCTGACTCCTTCAGCTTTACCCAGCATGTTGCTGGCCCCACACACACCAAGGGACACACTCTAGACCTTGTTTTTACTTTGGGTCTACATGCTGGTAGTGTTTGTCCTGAGGATGTTCATATTTCAGATCCCCATTGCGTTATCTTTAACTTGTCAGTTTCCCCACCTCCTGCTCACCTTCTGGTTAGTTCTCGTTTTCTTAATGAGAGCACAGCTAGCAAATTTTCTGCTGCTATTGATCCACCCTGTTCTTCTGATAACGACCCAGATTCCTTAACTTCTCAGTTTAACAAGCACTGCATTTCCATTCTGGACAACATCTGTCCTGTCAGAACCAGATCAGTTCCTGCAGTGAACCCTACTTCCTGGGGGCAGCAGTAGCTCAACAGGTTGAGCGGGTTGTCCAGTAATCGGAAGGTTGCAGGTTCGATCCCGGCTCCGGACAGAGAATGCTGCTGTTGTGTCCTTGGGCAAGACACTTAACCCACCTTGCCTGCTGGTGGAGGTCAGAGGGACCGGTGGCGCCTGTGCTCGGCAGCCTCGCCTCTGTCAGTGCGCCCCATGGCAGCTGTGGCTACATCGTAGCTCATCACCATCAGTGTGTGAATGTGTGTGTGAATGGATGAATGATACACTGTAGTGTAAAGCGCATTGGAGTCCTTACTCTGAGAGGTGCTATACAAGCGCGGGTCATTTATCATTATCATTTAATGACAGCCTTTGCAGCCTAAAGCACCAATGCAGAAAAATTGAGCGTGTTAAAGTGGAGAATGCTCCCTTTACGTGAAATAAGGAATGTTATTTTAACAACCTTTGGAAATGATTAATATTGATTGAATATTAATTCGGACAACGCTTATTTTTCTCAGAAGACCTAAAGAACTTTTTATTCTCAGGTATTTAGACTCGCTTGAATAAAGATCAACCTTCAACAATTTTAAAAGAATTTAATTTATAAATCACAATTTAAAATCTCACACAGTTAACAATTCCCTGATGTTTAATGAGCTAAAATGTGCATGAGAGCAGAGCTTAGCTGAGGGCTTAGTTCATCTGTCTGAAACAGAAATGATGTTTTGGGTTAGTCTACTGTGTCGCTTTGGAACAAGAAGTGATCATGAGTGCCCTAAATCACCTGGGGGGTGTCTTGGACGGACCCCGGTCGATGGAGGAACACGGTCGCTCCCAGCTGGTCTCCCAATCCGTGAGGCTTTGAGGTTAAAGTCCACTGGTCAAAATCAGTCTCTGATTGGCTCAAGTTTAAGCAAACCGTTCCACGGTTGATGGTGGAACTCAGTTGGTGTTTTCAGCTTGCTTGCAAGTGTCCAGAACCTGGCAGCGTGCCAAAGTTCTGATGTTGTCGAAGAGGAATTCACGGGCCCTGTGAAGTCTCAACGAACTGACTCTCAGCTCGCTTGTCAGTAGTTTTGTAGAACGACCCCCCTTCCCGGGGCATTCCCAGATCGTGACGTCTTTGCCCTTGAGAAGCTCTGCTCTTGCCTGCTGTGTGTTTAACAATATGTGGTGTATTATTCGTTATCACATCATCTCCATTAAACATCATTTACAAGTTTGATCACAAATTGATTCAGCAGTTGATCATATTAATTAATTCATCAACAGATCTCATTCTTTATTAAAATCATAAGATGAACAGTTCAGCTGTCCTCCTTCCCCACACTGCGTCCTTGACGACTGGTTATCAGAACCCAGCCTCTGCCGTCCTTGCAGAAGGAGAGTGTGTCTCAGCAGCCATCTCGGCTCCAGGTAAAAGCAGAGGCACATGTCGGGTCAGTTTGACCCGTCACAGAGGTTGATGGTCAGTAGCTTGTTGTTGTTACAAGCGCTTGTGGAAGAAAACCCGTCTCCATGTCCATCTGCTGCATCTAAAGAATCTTCTGACTTCCTTTAACTCTGCAGTCAGAGATGCAAAGGTTTCCTATTTCTCCAACCTGGTGTCCCAGAGCAAAGAGAATCCCAAGGTGCTGTTTAACACCATCAGAAGCATCTTCTCCCCTGCCTCTCCTACAGCCTCCATTCACTCTGTTGTAGACTGTGAGAACTTTCTGTCTTTCTTTGTGGACAAAGTCAATAAGGTCAAATCTAGCATCTCTCCCTCAGCCTTATCTCTGCCTCTCCTGACTCCAACCAGGCCCATCATCCTACATAGCTTTGCTCCTGTTTCTTTGCCTGAGTTAACCAAACTAGCCAACTCTATGAAGACCTCTGCATGCCCCCTCTACATCTTACCCTCATCTTTGTTTAAAAGTGCTTCTCAGTCCATCGATCCCAGCGTGCTCTCCACAATTAATGCTTCTCTGGTTTATGGTCAGGTCCCTGCTTACTTTAAAAACGCTGTGGCCATCTCCAAGGTCCTCCACCACCTCCCTCACCCATGGTGTCCCACAAGGTTCTGCACTGGGGCCTCTACTCATCTTCCTCTATCTGATTCCTCTTCAGCACATCCTGAGCTCTTTCAGAGGAATCTCCTACCATCTTTATGCAGATGACATCCCAGCTGTACATCTCCTTTAAGCCCCATGAGATGTCTAAGCTGCAGCTGTTACACACCTGCTTAGACTCTATCAAAACCTGGATGGCTGGGAGCTTTCTTCAGCTGAATGAAGATAAGACTGAGATCCTCATCTGTGCCCCAGACAAGCTGGTTCCCAAAGTCAGAGATCTTGGTCAGCTTGCTTCTCACACCAAACCCTCCGTCAGGAGTCTTAGTGTGACCTTTGACCCGGCTCTCACCCTGGATTCTCAAGTCCGTTCTCTTGTTCGCTCTTCCTTCTTTCATCTCAGGAACATTGCAAAGCTGAGTCCCATTTTGTCCTGCTCTGAACTTGAGACAGTTCTCCACACCTTCATCTTCTCACGCTTGGACTACTGCAACTCTTTTCACGTGTCTGAGCAGAACCTCCCTGAACCGTCTACAGGTGGTTCAGAATGCCTGTCAGCTCAGCTTCTAACCAGGACCTCCAAACACACCCACATCACCCCGCTTCTCCTCCAGTTTCAGTGGCTGCCAGTCAACTTCAGGGTTCATTTCAAGATCATGGTTCTGGTTTATAGGGCCTTACATGGACAAGCACCACCATACTTTGGTGCTCTTCTCAGACCCTACACCCCAGCAGGTCCCTGAGGTCCAGTGACCAAAGCCTACTGTTAGTCCAGCTCAAGGCAAAAGACCAAAGGTGACAGATCATCTGCTGCTGTAGCCCCCAGACTCTGGACCTCTCTTCAAGTACATGGAAATGGTACAAATGGAATTCTGTTACCTGATTTGTTTACATGCAGTAAGTTTTGTGCTGACCACCATCAGAGGGCCTTGGGGATTTATGAGACTGAATTTGTGGAATAATTTTGGACAATAACCAAAATTGTTGTAATTCTAAAACAGTGGGTCTTACAGTGTTAATCAAGATTAAAACTTCTTTATAATAGAAAACCTACATTGTTTTGTTTTTGTCCACACAGAAAAACAAACAGCTGTCAAGAGAAGCTGGACCCCAGAAGAGTGTGCTGCAGTGGACAAACATTTGAGGAGATTTATCGTGAGGAGTCAAGTTCCTGGTAAAGAAGAGTGTCAGCGCTGTATTACTGCTGCACCTGAAGCTCTCAGAAACAGAGACTGGAAAGCTGGTAAATATTATGTTAAAAATCGCATTACAGCCCTGAGAAGAAAAGTAGTATAAAAGCACCTAATTGAACGGAGGTAAAAGCAAAACATTGGATGTCAAAATGTTTTGTCCTTTGTTGTGTTTGTTGTTACTTTTTGTTGTTTTTGTAAGGGTTTGCTCAGGTTTTATGGCTGTTCCGTTGTGTACAAATAAAAACATTTCACAGGTTTTTTTTTTGTATATTTTTTACACCTGTAATAACAAGGCATTTTGAATGCAGTCCAATGAAACGCATAATTTCAATGCCAATGTAACAAAAAATGTTGGGTTTGCATAGAACTTCAAACTGATATTGTTAAAACATTCAGTGGAGATTAGATTAATGATTTAATAATTAAAAAAATCACAAGCATATGGCATAAAATGTAATTAAATTGGTCATTTCAATTTTGTTATTAAACTGTTTTTGAAGCTGAATGTCTTGTAATCTGTCATCGCAGATAGAAATGTTCACACATATACATAATCACTTATTACAAAAAAATATTTTAGTCCAACATGAGGAAACTGGGAGTAATAATAAAGACTGGTATCAGCAGCTGCAGATAGTGACCGTGGGCCCCATTAACATATAAAAACTTGATATGTACGTGTGTATGTGAATGGACCTCACAAGTATGCAATGCTAGAAACGGTCCCCACAAGTGGCCAAATACCTTTTTGGTCAAAACTTTAGAAATGTGTTAAATTGAAGTGATATTAATGATTTAGATTTTTTTTTACATCTAACCTTGTTTTTAAAAGCGATGTAGGACCACTGGAAAGGGTGGATCCCATAAAGCATAGAAAAACCGGTGGGCCTCATAAGGGGCAAAAACCAGAATGTGTGTGTGTGTGTGTGTGTGTGTGTGGGTCCTCCTGGTGTGTGTGTGTGTGTGTGCGTGTGTGTGTGTGTGGGTCCTCCTGGTGTGTGTGTGTGTGCGTGTGTGTGTGTGGGGGGGTCCTCCTGGTGTGTGTGTGTGTGGGGGGGGGGGTCCTTCTGGTGTGTGTGTGTGTGTGTGTGTGTGTGTGTGTGTGTGCGTGTGTGTGTGTGTGTGTGTGTGTGTGTGTGTGTGTGTGTGCGTGTGTGTGTGTGTGTGTGTGTGTGTGGGTCCTCCTGGTGTGTGTGTGTGTGTGTGCGTGTGTGTGTGTGTGGGTCCTCCTGGTGTGTGTGTGTGTGCGTGTGTGTGTGTGGGGGGGTCCTCCTGGTGTGTGTGTGTGTGTGGGGGGGGGTCCTTCTGGTGTGTGTGTGTGTGTGTGTGTGTGTGTGTGTGTGTGCGTGTGTGTGTGTGTGTGTGTGTGTGTGTGTGTGTGTGTGTGTGTGTGTGTGTGTGGGTCCTCCTGGTGTGTGTGCAGTGGCTACAGGTTCCTTTGCTCCTGAATGCATGGATCGTGAGTGTTTGGGATGATTTCACGTGTAGTTTATTTTTGTTTACTGGGATTCTGCCTCCCAGTTACTGATTGTTCTCCACTGAGAACTCAGCCGGGATTTTAGAAGCCATTAGATGAAAAAGTAATCAAGTTTCTCCTGGTTTTGACATCATTTAGTCTTGTTTTATTTGCTTATTAAACCGTGAAATCGTTTTGAACCACGTCTCCTTCCTAACCCGGTTTCACAAACTGGTGTTTGGTCTACACTGAAACAGAAGGGCTTCCTCCTACAGTTCAATCTGATTTCAGTCAGTCAGGGGCGCCTCCAGAAAATGATGATGGGGTGGCCAGTTTGGGCCAAACACATTTTTGGGGTGGCACACCAAATAGGTCCTTGTGGTAACTCTGGGAGAGTTTAGCCTGTGGCGATGTACTGCATTGCTCCTTCATTCATTTTTATTAAAATAACAGAACGTATCCAAAACATTTAACTCAAATTTTACAAACACAAACATTTCAGAAATATACATTCCAGTTATTTAAATGTTATCCATGATTTAATATAAAAATGTATTTTTAGGTTAACTCACCTGTTGCTGTGTTCACAAAAACTATGGAGATAAAAACTTTTTTAAATGGTGAGCAGCAGAAACATATGTCTTTACTCAGTAATTGTATTATTTTTATTTAGTTTTACAATTATCTGTTGAATAAACAAGATCAACATATGGGTTGACTGAACATCAATATGATTTATTAACACTGGCCTTTCCTGGGAGGGGGGCAGCAATTTTCTAGGGGAGGCCATGGCCCCCCCTTGGGGTCGCCCTTGCAGTCAGTGTCTGTTTCTTTGTTTGCTGTCGTATTATTTCAAGAAATTCAATAATTTGGCTTTACTGAGTTCTCTTGTCACCTTGTGTCTGACTGATGTAAATGTGAGTCTGTCCGTTCACCTATTTTATTTCTACACTCTTATTATTGAATTATTATTTAAGCTTTTGTCATTTATCTATAAAAATGGCTCGCATAGTCCAACTTATCCTGTTTCATCAGGTCATCCCACTTTATTTTCTACACCGCACTTTTAAAACCTTTTATTCTTTGGTATCTTCATGGAGTCTTTAATCTGACCAGACGCAGGACGTTTCTGTTTCTATTCACTTTTCTAGCCATTAATAACAAACTATGATCTGACAACCCCTCCCTCGCCTGCCGTCTCATTGTGGTGGAGATATGACAGGAGACGAGTCGTGTGGAGTTTCAGGCCCCTGGTGGGGTCACCCAGGGCAAACAGGTCCCAGGTGGGAGATCAGACCAAGTGCATCCCAAAGACCCCTCATGATGACAGCAACAAATGGAGGCGCTGTCCCCTCGCCCAGACAAGGATCGCCGCTCCTCTGGAGCAGGCATTCATCATTTAATCAAAGCTACTCATGCAGATCATCTCCTCCGTTTGTTTCTGTGTGATGCTGAACAGCAGGTTTCCCTCTAATAGTAACTTTATTAGCAATATCCAGTGCAACTCCCCAATGCAATACCTGACTGGAAATCTCACTGTATGTACGTATAACTGGCTGTAATTATTTAAATGTGATCAACCATTCAGAAGTTACGATGCGAGCGTCTACGGTGACACATTTCAAGCACCTGTGGTTCTTTGTTGTGGCTGGGTGAGGTCCCACAGGGAATCCAGGAGGCTACTGTACCACGCTGCATATGTACTCAAAGATCTATTGTATTTCTACGCTTTTCAGCACTTTGGGAATTTTGCAGATATCTTCAACGGTTCGGGAATTACAGTGGTGAGAAGTGAGCATGTAAAAATCCTGTAGGGGAGAGATGTATGGGGCTCCGTAAAAGCTGTGGTGCCAATCACACCTTTTCACCCTCTCACTAATGTTGTTCTGACTTGGTTGAAAGTTCCTCGGACCTCTGGGGCCCCCTTCGCCATGGGGGGCCTGTGGTGCCTGCCCCTAACGGTGCCTCTGAGTAGATTCCTTACTCAAGTTCACTAACTTGCTTTAGTAAATCCTTACTTTTGTTAAATAAATCAGTTGTTGAACCCCCACTCCTCTGTTTGGTCTCCTTTCTTATTACAGCCCACCACTTCCAGTCTGGGTTGTAACAATCTGCAGACAGATTTCTGAGCATCTCCTCCTTTGGTATACAGATCCTCACTGAGCTGTGTACTGTGAACAAATAGTTTCTCCATGATATTATCCAGCAAGGTCCCGTTTTTGTCAAAACAAGGGTGAGGTAATGAAAAAATAGAAATATTTCATTAAATTAACATTTAAATTATTTATATGCATAATTAAAATAAAAAAACATGTTTTGAAATATATAAAGTGCACCAAACTTGATTCAGTCCATTCAACAATTCTAAATGGACAATTATGTAACTCATCAATTAATTATTTGAAAGGATAATTTGTCAATTAAATACTGAAAAAAATAAACAATTCATTAATGAGGCAAGAACTTTTCTTTCTCTCTCTCTCTCTCTCTCTCTCTCTCTCTCTCTCTCTCTCTCTCTCTCTCTCTCTCTCTCTCTCTCTCTCTCTCTCTCTCTGGAAGCCCCACTCTAAGGGAGTTTGCAGTGTATTAGTGAGTCATATATTGTACAACCACAGTCATAAAGTTTTCAATCAGTAGTTTTATTTCAGTATGTATTTTTCCAGTATCACAAAAAATGTAATTTTATATGGTTAAAACCATCTAGCTTATGTGCACTTTTTAAAACACTGCTCAGCAAACATTCGGACGTTTAATGACAGTTGAACGGTCACAACTGTAAAATACCTGAAATTAAGAAAAGTTAACATGACATCTACTGCATTTTCCTTGCCCGGACTCGAACCTGGATCCTCCGGGGCGAGAGTCACCCACTCTCCCAGCTGAGCTATGCCAGCAACTACTGAATATCAGACTTTTTTATATAGATAGAGGATGAAGTGCGGGGTAAACTAACCAATCAGAGGACAGAGAAGATCTGCCACAGGCCACGCCTCCAGAGTGCCAAAAGCCCTTACAGCCGAGCGAGCAGGAGTCAGAAACCGAGCGCGCACAGAGGCTGCCGCGCGCGCACGTTTTCCTCTGCCGTGTGCTCGTTGCGCGCACGCAGGTTTGTCCCTTGTGCACATCCTTGTGCGCTCACAGACACAGTTTGCTCCCTCTCAGTGCACAAATGACCTCTCGCCATGTATATTTGCGCTCGCGAGTCCCGTTCACACGCGCGCTGTGGACCCAATGCGCGTGCACGGGTTGTGGCACGCTTTAAACGCCATAAGAAAGCGCTTGGACAATTGATAAAGCGAGCGCAGCTCTGAGGGCATCCATGCTGTCAGCTAGTGTAAACACAGGTCGCACACGTGATGTCAGCATTTGTTGTTGCGGAAAGTGACGTTGCGGACCTTAAAACTCCGGTTTTGTCCGTCCACACGCAGACACCCAAAACGGAGAAAACGCAGATCTTCACTTTGGCCGGAGTTTTTAAAAAGATCAGTTTTTGTGTGAAAAAACTCCGTTTTCGTGTGGAAGACAGGCCAAAACGTAGAAAAATATCTATGTTTTGGCAGATCCCCGGCTACGTGTGGACAGGGCCTAAATAATAACAGCAGCTCAACCACAAAGACTCTCACTCTCAAACAGTAGCGGCTGTAGCCCTTTTTCTATACGTAACTTCTGAACCTAACGAGAGGCTGTTAAAAACCAAGTTGTTATTTTTCAAGATGTTCTTCAAAAGTCTGAAGCCAGCCCAAATGGAGCGCACTTGGTTACAAGTAGCTCCCAGAGTGAAAGTTCATCCAGCCGTTTATCCTTCAAGATCCAGAATAAAGGATGAGTCCAGTTGCTTCCACCTGGAGAACCACGGAGGGATCCACTGGTGATGAGGCTGCCGGGACCCATTGCCGTTTCCATGGATACTGGACAACAGTATGGAGGTCGCCATCTTGCATCTGGGTCTGGTGTAGTCACTCCAAAAGGAAAACAGTTTGCAAACACAGATTAAACAGTTGTAAAAGCGACCAGCCACGGTAAAACCCACAGGTCGTAACACATTTAGGAGATAAATTAAAGATTGTAAGCACTACTTATTCAAAAGCATCCTAAAAACATCCGATGGGACCGGTTTGTGTCTCAACTGTGTAAAATCACAAGTTACAACTTGTAACCGTTGAAGAGACAGAAGTGCGTTGAACGTGAAAACGACCCGTACTTCCCCTCCTCTTCAACGTGACAGGAGCGGCTAAAGCATCCTCATTAGTTTGTAGCTCTAAACTTGAGCTCTACGCCGACCAAAAAGAGACAAACAATAATAATAATTACCAGGATGATACAAAGTCACCGCCTGTTTAACCGCTCATCCACAAACATAATGTGTACAAAAGTCAACTGTTGGTCAAGCTCTCCTCTTTATTGGTTTGGGCTGGATGTGAGTCGGCTCGTCACCTATGAAGTCTTCCACTTCTGAGGGAGATAGCAGACCGTACACTCAGTGGTGCGTTTGGGTGAGACTGCCCCTGCTCTGCGTTCCTTTGATGATTGGGGTGACACGTTCCATCCCAACACCTGAAACAGCCAGGTCTGTAGGAAACCAGCGATGTCTCATTGCCAACACACTGAGTCTTGTAAAAAGCCTCTTGTGTGGATCTGACGAGTCTCAAACTGGATCTCTGGCTTCTGTTTGTGAAGGCTGTCAGCTTTCAGCGTGAGTTGTCTTACGGATGGAGGCTCCTTTACTCATTAGCGAGGCTGCGTCGTCCTCAGCTTCCCTAATACTGGATCCTGCTGAGATGAGCGTCTCGATAAACGCTTCAAGCGTTTCTTTCATCTCTTGGTTTGAGGATCAAACTTCTTGGAGTTGTGTAAGTCTGCCTTCAACGAGTCAGTTGTTGTAGGCACATTATCCTCGGAGTGTTGGTTGGTAGCGTTAGCTTCCTCCACATGTGCCGTCTCAGAATTGTTGCTAGCATCATCTTCAGGGTCCTCTTTCCTGCAGATTTTGGTCTAGGATGTTGTTTATTTGGCATCTTTTCTGTCAGCGTTAACGTCTCGTTTTGGAGCTTTTTCAAAGAAAAGGGCGGCTTCAGCTGATTTGAGGATGTGAGTTTAGGACATGTCAGTCAGAGCTCACAGGGTTAGGATTAGTCTATTGTTATGTCCTCTTCCGGTGTCGGCACCGTCTCACATACAGGGCCGGCCCGTCGCTTAGGCAGCTTAACAACTGCAAAGGGCGCCATCCATCCACGGGCACGGCAAACAGAGGGAGAAAGTATTGATGAGGCCACCTGATGCCCACTTTGTGCTCCAAATAATAATAAATATAAACAATAATATAACAGGGAAAACACGTGTTTCTCAGTTGCAGTGCTGACTGCTCAGTCATGGGACGCATGCATGTTTCAGAGTCTGTATCTCATCTTAGAAAAAGCAAGGTTTACAGATTTTAGACCGTTCCTTCTTCAGAGACAGTGTTACCACATCTGTGTTCCTCGTGGGTCTGACAATCACCAGATGCTCCCTACACAGAGCACAACTCAGCAGGATTTACTCTGAACAGATCAACGCATTCTCACACCCCAAGTGATGAAGAGTGATGATGGGTGGCCAAGCGTTTGGTGCCAGAACATCGGTTTCAGACGCCCGCAGTAAAACGCACATTTCACCGACATTTGACCTCTAGCCTCTTGCTATTTAACCTTCCCCTCACCCCCATCCTAACCTTAGCCCAGTTTCTAATCCTATACTTCTGGTTTTAACCGTGTTTGAGAGGGACGTTACAGCTAGAAACAATGTTTTGAAAGGTTAAATGGCAAGAGGGTAAAGGTCAGAATTCAGTGAAATCCATGTTTCACCACGGCAGTTGGAAAACGTCGCTCTGGCACAGCGTCCCAAAGCTCCCAACGCGTTGGAAACAAAGTCTTGGTCACCCAGCGTCATTTTTCAACGCTTCAGGTGTCAGAATATGTTGAACATGGAGACAGGTGCTGTAGACAGCTTGTCGGTATGGATCACACCTCATGGGCCATGACGAGAGATACCTAAGAAGTCTCTAAAATATTGGAAAAGGTTGCGGCAGATCAGCTGATTACTTTTCTGGAACTACACAACAGTTCTGACAAATTCCAGTCTGGTTTTGGTAAACAGCGTTCAACAGAAACAGCTTAAAGCAGTGACACGCAATTGGCGGCCCGTGGGCCACGTCCAGCCCGTGAGCCCTCTCTTTGTGGCCCCCAAACCCCGCCCCCACCCCCCCACCCCACCCCCGACGGCTGACCGGGAGGCGTAGGATAGAGCTGAGGAAAATATTCAAATAATAAACGCATGAGATGCGGGCGTAAACGGTTCTGCATCATAGAAGAGAACCATAATCAGTGATAGTGGAATGTGGTTTTGTTGTTTTATCGGCGGCACCGGCGCAGCATCCACATCTGTCAGAGCGGTGTCCTCCACCTTTACCGGGTAGGAAACTTTGGTCCGCCTTTATGTGGTTCTGCAGGGCTGAGCGCTGCAGTTGTAACCTGAGACCAAACCTGAACCCAATCAGCCCGACCGGTTCTGTTGGATTTGGGCCGTGAATTGTGTTAATTGAGCGGGTTGTCGAGAGAGAGAGAGAGAGAGAGAGAGAGAGAGAGAGAGAGAGAGAGAGAGAGAGAGAGAGAGAGAGAGAGAGAGAGAGAGAGAGAGAGAGAGAGAGAGAGAGAGAGAGAGAGAGAGAGAGAGAGAGAGAGAGAGAGAGAGAGAGAGAGAGAGAGAGAGAGAGAGAGAGAGAGAGAGAGAGAGAGAGAGAGAGAGAGAGAGAGAGAGAGAGAGAGAGAGAGAGAGAGAGAGAGAGAGAGAGGACGCTCCTCCAAACACGTTATTATTTTCATAATTTCATTATTATTTCTCCTGGAAGCGCTCAGGCAGAGCGAGTGTTGTGATGTCGGGAGATCCGGTCTTGGGGAGGGGGCGGGGTCAGTGACGGCGGCTGCAGCGTGATCGTCTGTCTCTTTTATTTAGGGACACGGAGAAGTTAAAAGGAGAGAGAAATAGAAGTTCTTGTTCCACTTTATTCTTTTGTGTCATGATGATAAACTGATGTTAAATTCAGCTTAAAGAGAAAATGGGAGGAAGCTTTGGTCCATTTTAGGTTACAGGAGACTTGTCTCCTATCTGCTCCTCCAGAGACAGCATGGACATGAGGGTCACATGGTGAGGGTCCCACAGGACAGGCTAGTGCAGTCACACAGCCGAGCTGGAGGGGGACAGGTGTTGTCCTGCTTTATATTGCAAGCTTGTGTGTTATGTACGTTACAGCCAGCGATCCAAGCAGCAGCAGCACACCCCCCACCCCCTGGTCCAGCCCTCTTGCTTCCGGGTCTTTTTTGTGAGTGGCCCTCGGACCATTATAACTGAGGACCCCTGGCTTGAAGTTTCCAGTGACATCATGATGGCTGCAGACAACGAAGAATTCACGGTGTTCGTATCGTTAGATCTTTCTGCAGCTTTCAACACTTTTGATCCTTAATCAACGGACTTGGTGACTCGGTGGGGATCTCTGGAACTGACTGGCATAGATCGTACCTTTCCAACAGAAGTTACAGTGGTCACAGTGCTAAGACCCCTAGTCTCCCTCCGCCTGCTCCAATACAGTGTTGGTGCGTGTTGACGAGGTGTGTTTGTGGCTGTGGTGAGCGGGCAGTGCAGAGATCGTCTGGCCGACGCCAGCTGATGCCACCACACAGCTCCATTTCCCCCCACAGCCCTCAGTGTCTAAGTGCAGTTTAAAATTGGAAGTGGGCACCGGCTGAAAGACCCCCCCTGCCAAATGCTGTTGGGTGTGCTCACTCCCAAGGCCCTAAGTGTGTGTTTGTGTGGAATGTCGCTGGTGGAAGTGTTTAATGTGCAAATAAAATTGGGGGGCAGTCTGCCACAGGAATGCGTAAATGGGATTCACACCCACACCTCCTGACTTGCCCACCCCCCAAGGTCCTATGTGCATGATTGTGTGATGATGTGAGGGAGCAGGAGGAGAAAAATATGTGGGGATGGGGAGGAATGGCTGGTTGGCTAAGCGCTCCAGGAAGCCAGCTCCCCCACTGGCCCCAACCTCCATTCCCAGGGCATGGAGACCCCAGCCCACCTCACCAGGGCCCAAAGTAGCAGCATTGCAGAGCTCCGCAGAATCTGAGGGCACCAGCCCAGCCCCACCCCAGCAGAATATCTACTCCCATCCCTGCATTTGCACAACTTCCAGAATATGTAAGACATAAGACATCAAGGTAAGGTTGGGTCGTTCCCCTCCTGGACACCCCCTCCCCCGTGATGGGGTAGAATTGTTATTATTTCAGAAGAACCAAGGTCCACCTGCGGCCCCTGAGCCTGTGCCAGGCCCTGACGCTTGTTCCCGCCTTCTTCCTGGCAGCATACAACTCAGGAGCCAATCCCCAAGGCCCCCAACCAGACCCACTCGGGGGTGATGCAGCTGTTAGGCAGCAAACCATGGCCACCGCCAAGACCCCCAAGGAGCCCCACTCACAACCGCCAGAAGTACATTCCCCGAGGCAGCCTGTGGAGGTTCCTCCAGCCATTTCTCAGTGTTAGTATTATTTAAATATCTTTTTCCACACGCTGGTTTATTTATTTCATTTTGGCAATATTGTAAGATTTTTACTATTGGGTGCACACATTTAGTAATTTATCTTACACTTAGTTTTTTTGATCATTAACTATTTTCATTTGTATTCTGAGATTGGATGAACTGGCAGAGAGGGGACACGCCCAGTGTAACTCCATGCAGGAAGTGGAACATTCCATCTGGCTCCTGGAAGCAGGGAGCGTGATAATGAAGAAACCAGAAACCAGGCGTTCTGAAGCTCTATTGAGTTTACCAGATTTTGTTAGGATGTATTAGTTAAACTTTTTTTGTGGTAGTTATATTTTGTTAATTTAGTTTCCTAGGTTTATTTTCTATTTGTCTTAGTGTTTCCCTTGTCTCTCCCCTCCTCGTTGTCTGTAGGCTAGCCTTTGTGTATAAATTCCCCTGTGTCTCAGTTTTTGGAGAGTCTTGCTTGTTACTTTTAGTTAAGTTTATTTTTGTGGCCATTTTTTCCTTTGGGCCCAGTTTTGTTTTGATTTTGTTTAATTCTTTATAAAATAAATGGAGAAAATATTCTTTTTATACCATTGTCCTGGAGTTTTACTGCTCGGTCCCTGACAATTGGTGGCAGAGGTGGGATCTTCCAGTTAAAGGACATTGGTAAATAGATTCTCCCAATTTTTTTTTCTTTTCTTTTATCCTGACAAATCTACAATGAAGGGAACCAAATCTGGTAAAATCAAGTCAGCCCCTTTAGAGAGAGAAGCACAGACAGAGGATGGGAGTGAGGACTGTGGAGCTGCTGCTGAAGAGGAGGATCATGGCAGAGAGCCAATAATATCAGACCTGGCTGGCATCCTTCAAGCTCACATTGGACGACAGGAAGCCCGTGAGGTACAGTGGGAGAAGGAGATTATGCGCCAGGATCAAAGATTTAAAGATCTTCAACACCAGTTCAGTCTGTTTCAGCAAGAGTTTCAGGCCCAAACCTCTGCTGGCTTGCTACCTGGAGAGCAAGACCACGCCCGCTTCTCTGCAGGTTTGGGGCCTGCAGACCATGAGAGGCCTCATGAGTATGCTGATTGGGATGAGGTGGAACCGGAGCCTGCACCACGCTGTTCAAAATCAGGTGACTCAGTTTCTGTTCATCCTTCCTATAAAGAACCAAAATTGCAAAAGCTAAGTGAAGAGGATGACATTGAGCATTTTCTTATAATAACTTTTGAAAGAACAGCATGTGCATGTAGATGGCCGAGATCTGACTGGGCATTCCAGTTGATTCCACTATTGACGGGTAAAGCCAGAAGTGCTTATGTACATATGGATGTGGATGCATCAATGGACTATGATCATGTTAAAGCTGCTATTTTGCAGAAATATGAAATAAGCAGTGAGACTTATCGTCTGAGGTTCCGTTCTCTTCAAGTTGAACCAAATGAGTCCCCCAGAGAACTCTTTGTGAGACTAAAGGAGCTCTATGGGAGATGGGTCAGACCCAGAGGTAAGACCATTGATGAAATTAATGAAACAATAATCCTTGAACAGTATTTCAGAATGTTATCGCCAGAACTCCAAGTTTGGATCAAGGAGCGTAATCCAAGGGACGCAGCAGAGGCAGTTTCTTTGGCAGATGCGTTTGTGGCAGCCCGTCGACGGAACCAGTCATGGGCTTATAAGGCGATGAAAAAGGATTATACCCCTGTGCCAGGTAACACCAGTCCGACAGGAAATGTTGGTAAGCCATGTGGAAGGGAGAAATATTTTCCCAGCCAAACAAAAAATCTGGGGTGGAAACCTGTCTGTTATTTGTGTGGGAAAGAAGGCCACACAAAACCGGTGTGTCCACAAAATCCAGCTAAACTCTCCCAGATGTGTTTTGTGCCCAGAGGGAACCATGCCCCAAACCCAATGAACCAGCTGTTGGTGGAGACCACAGTGGAGATAGATGGACAGAAAGTTAAGGCTCTGATTGACACAGGAAGCACCCAGTCACTGGTTCATCGCAGGTACGTCTCACCAGCTCACATCTGCACTTCTGAAACAATACCAATCTGCTGTGTGCATGGTGATGAAAAACAGTATCCAACAGCGGACGTCTATATGAAAGTGCAAGGACATGTGTACCTATTAAATGTGGGTGTCATGGACAGATTACCATTTCCTGTTGTCTTGGGGAATGATTTACCAGTTCTCACTGACTTGATTAATGATCCTAAAATGTGCAATGTGGCAATAACACGGTCTCAGTTGAAAGCTCCAAGGGAAGATGATCCCAGTTTGAGAGCTTTACCATTTTTTGGGGCTGAGATTGAAGCAGGCCCAACTAGAGAACAAAAGTCTCGTAGGCAGCGCAAACGGGACAAATTTAAACACACAACAGTGTCCACTCTGTTACCTGAACCTGAGGTACAGCTAAGATTTGAAATTCCTGACAACATTCTTGAGCGGCAGCATCAGGATGCAGGCTTGGCTGACCTTATTAAGGGAGCTGAAGAAGGTGGGACTGCAAAGGAATTCTGTTTGCAAAATGGCATCCTTTATAGACAACATGGAGAACTGAAACAGCTTGTGGTACCTAGAGCAGCCAGAGAAACTGTTTTATCTTTGGGCCATTCAATTCCTTGGGCTGGCCACCTAGGGAAAAATAAAACCTTAGCCCGTATCCAACAGTATTTCTACTGGCCGGGATTGTACAGAGATGTTGCCAGTTTTTGCAGGAGTTGCCCTCAGTGTCAAAAAACATCAGCCAGATTCGCAGCAAGAGCTCCCCTACAGCCTCTTCCCATCATAACGACACCATTTGAACGTTTGGGGATGGACGTTGTGGGCCCAGTGGAGAAAAGCAAATCAGGAAACCGATTTATGTTGGTTATTACTGATTATGCCACAAAATATCCAGAAGTGTTTCCGTTGAAGTCTGTTAAAGCCAAGACTGTTGCATTTTGCCTGGTTCAGTTTTTTGCACGAGTTGGGTTCCCTAAAGAAATATTGACAGATCAAGGGACCAATTTCATGTCCAAGTTGCTCAAGGATGTGTACAAGCTGATTGGTATTAGTAGGCTGAGAACAACGCCATATCATCCACAAACGGATGGCCTTACAGAGAGATTTAACCAGACCCTTAAAAACATGCTTCGTAAGTTCATCAATGAAGCTGGGTCTGATTGGGATCAGTGGCTCCCATACCTTTTGTTTGCCTATCGAGAGATTCCCCAAGCTTCTACTGGGTTTTCCCCCTTTGAGTTGCTCTTTGGGCATGACGTGCGAGGACCACTGGCGCTTTTAAAGGAAAGGTGGGAGAAGGAGAAATCTGGAAAGGAGCCCGTTAACGTTGTTTCATATGTTCTCCAGATGAGGGACAAGCTGGAGAAGATGACCACCTTGGCTCAGGAGCATATGAAGGTCTCCCAGCAAAAACAAAAAACCTGGTATGACAGAACTGCTCGAGAGCGGCATTTTGAACCAGGTCAAAAAGTTTTGGTTCTACTACCCACTGAAGACAGTAAGCTTTTGGCTCAGTGGCAAGGACCATATGAAGTCATTCAAAAGCTCGGTCCCACGACCTATAAAGTCTGTAGTCCAGGTGAGAGGCGTAGTACCAGAGTCCTCCACATTAATCTCCTGAAGGAGTGGATCTCAAGGTCTGAGGAAAGGGAGAAACAAGATGTTTTTCTCATCAGAAGAGTGACAGAAGAAGAGGTGGAAGAACAATACCTCCCTCTACAGGTGACTTCTGGGCTTGACCTGAGCCATCTGTCCCCTGAGCAGCGGTCACAGGTGAGGGCCATCTGTAATGCCAATATTTTTCAAGATAATCCTGGGTGTACAGACTATATCAAACATGAAATTCTTTTGAAAGAAGATGCAGTGGTAAAGCGAAGGAGCTACAGGATTCCTGAGCGCCTCTTGGGGCCTTTAAAGGAGGAAATTGAGTTGATGCTTTCTCTGGGAATTATTGAGAACTCCCAGAGTGAATGGTGCAATCCTGTTGTCCTGGTACCGAAAAAAGATGGCACCTTGAGGTTCTGTATAGACTTCCGATACCTGAACTCTGTTTCTAAATTTGATTCTTACCCAACTCCTCGTATTGATGACCTTATTGGTTGTCTGGGCAGAGCAAAATATCTTACCACCATTGATCTCTCCAAGGGTTATTGGCAGGTTCCTCTTGCTACTAGATCCCGTGAGCTGACTGCCTTCAGAACACCCTGGGGCCTTTACCAGTTTACAGTCATGCCGTTTGGGCTGCATGGAGCACCTGCAACGTTCCAGAGACTTATGGACAAGGTATTGGAAGGAAAATCTCACTTTGCATCTGCCTACTTGGATGATATTGTCATCTACAGTAACAGCTGGGAGGAACATCTTGAACATCTCACAGTTGTGTTTGAGTGTCTTCACACTGCAGGTCTGACTGTGAATGCAGCTAAATGCATGCTGGCGAAGAAGGAAGTACAATACCTGGGACACATTATTGGCAATGGAGTCATTAAGCCTCAGATTGAAAAGGTTCAAGCCATTCAGTCATGCCCTTTGCCACAAACCAGAAAGCAACTGAGATCATTTCTGGGCATGTCGGGTTGGTACCATAAATTCATTCCTAATTTCTCTGCCAGAGTTGCTCTGCTTACAGATCTGACCAGCCTCAAAGGATCTAACCAGCTCGAGTGGTGAGACGAAGCGAAGATGGCATTGGAGGACATCAAACATGCGTTAAGGGGACCTCCAGTGTTACATTGTCGAGACTTCGAACAACTATTTGTTTTGCAGACGGACGCATCTGATCGTGGCCTAGGAGCTGTGTTGCTTCAAGGGCCTCCAGACAGACGACATCCGATTGCTTTCGTAAGCAGGAAACTTTTCCCAAGAGAAACCCGCTACTCAACAGTAGAAAAGGAGTGCCTTGCTGTTAAGTGGGCTTTGGATTCATTCAAATACTACCTGTTGGGGAGAAGATTCATCCTAGAAATGGACCACAAGGCTCTAAAATGGCTTGAGAGGATGAAGGACTCGAACAGCAGAATAACTCGCTGGTACCTGGCGATGCAACCCTTCCAGTTTGAGATTCATCACATACCTGGGAAGCAAAACTCCACTGCTGACTACCTGTCCCGCTGGCCCATGGAGTTTCCAGAGGAGGGGGAGTGTGTGGAGGTTCCTCCAGCCATTTCTCAGTGTTAGTATTATTTAAATATCTTTTTCCACACGCTGGTTTATTTATTTCATTTTGGCAATATTGTAAGATGTTTACTATTGGGTGCACACATTTAGTAATTTATCTTACACATAGTTTTTTTGATCATTAACTATTTTCATTTGTATTCTGAGATTGGATGAACTGGCAGAGAGAGGGGACACGCCCAGTGTAACTCCATGCAGGAAGTGGAACATTCCATCTGGCTCCTGGAAGCAGGGAGCGTGATAATGAAGAAACCAGAAACCAGGCGTTCTGAAGCTCTATTGAGTTTACCAGATTTTGTTAGGATGTATTAGTTAAACTTTTTTTGTGGTAGTTATATTTTGTTAATTTAGTTTCCTAGGTTTATTTTCTATTTGTCTTAGTGTTTCCCTTGTCTCTCCCCTCCTCGTTGTCTGTAGGCTAGCCTTTGTGTATAAATTCCCCTGTGTCTCAGTTTTTGGAGAGTCTTGCTTGTTACTTTTAGTTAAGTTTATTTTTGTGGCCATTTTTTCCTTTGGGCCCAGTTTTGTTTTGATTTTGTTTAATTCTTTATAAAATAAATGGAGAAAATATTCTTTTTATACCATTGTCCTGGAGTTTTACTGCTCGGTCCCTGACACAGCCTAAGCACCTCCAGAGCAGGGCAGCAGCCCCCCAGCCCCAGACACCCCCAGTGAACCCACCTCCAGGGAAGGTCTGGATACTCCAAACTCAGACCCTCCGGCCCATCACCCACATCATCGCGCAGGACAATATCAATGACCCCCCCCCCCGTCATCGCTATGTGATGGAACCGATCAAAGGAGCCCAGAGAGACCGATCTGAAGTGGAATGAGAGGCTGTCTCAAGTGTAATACGATCTAACTAAAGATTTCTATACTGGTTCGTGCAGAGAGCATCTCTATTTTTCCCATTCAAGAGGACAGTTTTCTTAGCTTCATAGAATATTCAAAGAGGAGGGAAACCTACAACTGGCCCCTTAAAAACTCTCATAACTGGATTCACCTGTGTCCGGAGGTCAAAGGTCACTGAGCTTATCCAACCATTTCTGAGTTCCATTAGTTCTGAAGGTTTTACCATCAATAAAATGACAACAGTGTCCAAATGTAAGCACCTGTCTACCTTTGTTTAAACCGTTATTGCACTTCCTGTAAACCAGGTGTGACTCCCAGAGGATTTATTTACCTGAAACATTTTATCGTAACCACCAGCAGCTGTTCAGGGAAATCATGAAGCTTAACAAGCCCGCCCAGACTTTCACACCCCACTGGGTCTCATCTGACCGTTCAGGTTGGATTGCAGACACAGAAGAACTTTTGTAGCAGATTTTCCAGCTTCACCTGTGCAGATTTTTATAACGGTTACAAGCTAGGCCTCTGGTTCTGGAGATTTCACTCTTTCCTGTGGAGATTGTAAAGTTTCTTATCGCTAAAGCTTCACAAAG